>NC_052154.1:929499-1045354 GCF_902713615.1 Scyliorhinus canicula | reverse complement strand
AGGACTGGTTCTGCTGAGATACAGGATCCACAGGGACTGTTCTCTCTGAGATACAGGATCCCAGGGACTGGTTCTCTCTGAGATACAGGACCCACAGGGACTGGTTCTCTCAGAGATACAGGACCCACAGGGACTGGTTCTCTCTGAGATACAGGACCCACAGGGACTGGTTCTGACTGAGATACAGGATCCACAGGGACTGGTTCTGACTGAGATACAGGACCCACAGGGACTGGTTCTGACTGAGATACAGGACCCACAGGGACTGGTTCTCTCTGAGATACAGGACCCGCAGGGACTGGTTCTGACTGAGATACAGGATCCACAGGGACTGGTTCTGACTGAGATACAGGCTCCACAGGGACTGGTTCTGACTGAGATACAGGACCCACAGGGACTGGTTCTCTCTGAGATACAGGATCCACAGGGACTGGTTCTGACTGAGATACAGGACCCACAGGGACTGGTTCTCTCTGAGTACAGGATCCACAGGGACTGGTTCTGACTGAGATACAGGACCCACAGGGACTGGTTCTGACTGAGATACAGGACCCACAGGGACTGGTTCTCTCTGAGATACAGGACCCACAGGGACTGGTTCTGACTGAGATACAGGATCCACAGGGACTGGTTCTCTCTGAGATACAGGATCCAGAGGGACTGGTTCTCTCTGAGATACAGGACCCACAGGGACTGGTTCTCTCTGAGATACAGGACCCACAGGGACTGGTTCTGACTGAGATACAGGATCCAGAGGGACTGGTTCTCTCTGAGATACAGGACCCACAGGGACTGGTTCTCTCTGAGATACAGGACCCACAGGGACTGGTTCTGACTGAGATACAGGACCCACAGGGACTGGTTCTCTCTGAGATACAGGACCCACAGGGACTGGTTCTCTCTGAGATACAGGATCCACAGGGACTGGTTCTCTCTGAGATACAGGATCCACAGGGACTGGTTCTCTCTGAGATACAGGACCCACAGGGACTGGTTCTCTCTGAGATACAGGATCCACAGGGACTGGTTCTCTCTGAGATACAGGATCCACAGGGACTGGTTCTCTCTGAGATACAGGACCCACAGGGACTGGTTCTCTCTGAGATACAGGATCCACAGGGACTGGTTCTCTCTGAGATACAGGATCCACAGGGACTGGTTCTCTCTGAGATACAGGACCCACAGGGACTGGTTCTGACTGAGATACAGGATCCACAGGGACTGGTTCTGACTGAGATACAGGACCCACAGGGACTGGTTCTCTCTGAGATACAGGATCCACAGGGACTGGTTCTCTCTGAGATACAGGATCCACAGGGACTGGTTCTGACTGAGATACAGGACCCACAGGGACTGGTTCTGACTGAGATACAGGACCCACAGGAACTGGTTCTGACTGAGATACAGGACCCACAGGGACTGGTTCTGACTGAGATACAGGATCCACAGGGACTGGTTCTCTCTGAGATACAGGATCCACAGGGACTGTTTCTCTCTGAGATACAGGATCCACAGGGACTGGTTCTGACTGAGATACAGGATCCACAGGGACTGGTTCTCTCTGAGATACAGGACCCACAGGGACTGGTTCTCTCAGAGATACAGGATCCACAGGGACTGGTTCTCTCTGAGATACAGGACCCACAGGGACTGGTTCTCTCTGAGATACAGGATCCACAGGGACTGGTTCTCTCTGAGATACAGGACCCACAGGGACTGGTTCTGACTGAGATACAGGATCCACAGGGACTGGTTCTCTCTGAGATACAGGATCCACAGGGACTGGTTCTCTCTGAGATACAGGACCCACAGGGACTGGTTCTGACTGAGATACAGGATCCACAGGGACTGGTTCTCTCTGAGATACAGGATCCACAGGGACTGGTTCTCTCTGAGATACAGGACCCACAGGGACTGGTTCTCTCTGAGATACAGGACCCACAGGGACTGGTTCTGACTGAGATACAGGATCCACAGGGACTGGTTCTCTCTGAGATACAGGACCCACAGGGACTGGTTCTCTCTGAGATACAGGACCCACAGGGACTGGTTCTGACTGAGATACAGGACCCACAGGGACTGGTTCTGACTGAGATACAGGACCCACAGGGACTGGTTCTCTCTGAGATACAGGATCCACAGGGACTGGTTCTGACTGAGATACAGGATCCACAGGGACTGGTTCTCTCTGAGATACAGGACCCACAGGGACTGGTTCTGACTGAGATACAGGACCCACAGGGACTGGTTCTGACTGAGATACAGGATCCACAGGGACTGGTTCTGACTGAGATACAGGATCCACAGGGACTGTTTCTGACTGAGATACAGGATCCACAGGGACTGGTTCTCTCTGAGATACAGGATCCACAGGGACTGGTTCTGACTGAGATACAGGACCCACAGGGACTGGCTCTGACTGAGATACAGGACCCACAGGGACTGGTTCTCTCTGAGATACAGGACCCACAGGGACTGGTTCTGACTGAGATACAGGACCCACAGGGACTGGTTCTGACTGAGATACAGGATCCACAGGGACTGGTTCTGACTGAGATACAGGATCCACAGGGACTGGTTCTCTCTGAGATACAGGATCCACAGGGACTGGTTCTCTCTGAGATACAGGATCCACAGGGACTGGTTCTGACTGAGATACAGGATCCACAGGGACTGGTTCTGACTGAGATACAGGACCCACAGGGACTGGTTCTGACTGAGATACAGGATCCACAGGGACTGGTTCTGACTGAGATACAGGACCCACAGGGACTGGTTCTGACTGAGATACAGGACCCACAGGGACTGGTTCTCTCTGAGATACAGGATCCACAGGGACTGGTTCTCTCTGAGATACAGGATCCACAGGGACTGGTTCTGACTGAGATACAGGATCCACAGGGACTGGTTCTCTCTGAGATACAGGATCCACAGGGACTGGTTCTCTCTGAGATACAGGACCCACAGGGACTGGTTCTGACTGAGATATAGGATCCACAGGGACTGGTTCTGACTGAGATACAGGACCCACAGGGACTGGTTCTGACTGAGATACAGGATCCACAGGGACTGGTTCTCTCTGAGATACAGGATCCACAGGGACTGGTTCTCTCTGAGATACAGGACCCACAGGGACTGGTTCTGACTGAGATACAGGATCCACAGGACTGGTTCTCTCTGAGATACAGGACCCACAGGGACTGGTTTCTGACTGAGATACAGGATCCACAGGGACTGGTTCTGACTGAGATACAGGACCCACAGGGACTGGTTCTCTCTGAGATACAGGATCCACAGGGACTGGTTCTGACTGAGATTCAGGATCCACAGGGACTGGTTCTGACTGAGATACAGGACCCACAGGGACTGGTTCTGACTGAGATACAGGACCCACAGGGACTGGTTCTGACTGAGATACAGGATCCACAGGGACTGGTTCTCTCTGAGATACAGGATCCACAGGGACTGGTTCTCTCTGAGATACAGGACCCACAGTGACTGTTTCTCTCAGAGATACAGGACCCACAGGGACTGGTTCTCTCTGAGATACAGGACCCACAGGGACTGGTTCTGACTGAGATACAGGACCCACAGGGACTGGTTCTGACTGAGATACAGGACCCACAGGGACTGGTTCTGACTGAGATACAGGATCCACAGCGACTGGTTCTGACTGAGATACAGGACCCACAGGGACTGGTTCTCTCTGAGATACAGGATCCACAGGGATTGGTTCTCTCTGAGATACAGGATCCACAGCGACTGGTTCTCTCTGAGATACAGGATCCACAGGGACTGGTTCTCTCTGAGATACAGGACCCACAGGGACTGGTTCTCTCTGAGATACAGGATCCACAGCGACTGGTTCTCTCTGAGATCCAGGATCCACAGGGACTGGTTCTGACTGAGATACAGGACCCACAGGGACTGGTTCTCTCTGAGATACAGGACCCACAGGGACTGGTTCTCTCTGAGATACAGGATCCACAGCGACTGGTTCTCTCTGAGATACAGGATCCACAGGGACTGGTTCTGACTGAGATACAGGATCCACAGGGACTGGTTCTGACTGAGATACAGGATCCACAGGGACTGGTTCTCTCTGAGATACAGGATCCACAGGGACTGGTTCTCTCTGAGATACAGGATCCACAGGGACTGGTTCTGACTGAGATACAGGATCCACAGGGACTGGTTCTGACTGAGATACAGGATCCACAGGGACTGGTTCTCTCTGAGATACAGGCTCCACAGGGACTGGTTCTCTCTGAGATACAGGACCCACAGGGACTGGTTCTGACTGAGATACAGGACCCACAGGGACTGGTTCTCTCTGAGATACAGGACCCACAGGGACTGGTTCTCTCTGAGATACAGGATCCACAGGGACTGGTTCTCTCTGAGATACAGGACCCACAGGGACTGGTTCTGACTGAGATACAGGATCCACAGGGACTGGTTCTCTCTGAGATACAGGATCCACAGGGACTGGTTCTCTCTGAGATACAGGACCCACAGGGACTGGTTCTGACTGAGATACAGGATCCACAGGGACTGGTTCTCTCTGAGATACAGGATCCACAGGGACTGGTTCTCTCTGAGATACAGGACCCACAGGGACTGGTTCTCTCTGAGATACAGGACCCACAGGGACTGGTTCTGACTGAGATACAGGATCCACAGGGACTGGTTCTCTCTGAGATACAGGACCCACAGGGACTGGTTCTCTCTGAGATACAGGACCCACAGGGACTGGTTCTGACTGAGATACAGGACCCACAGGGACTGGTTCTGACTGAGATACAGGACCCACAGGGACTGGTTCTCTCTGAGATACAGGATCCACAGGGACTGGTTCTGACTGAGATACAGGATCCACAGGGACTGGTTCTCTCTGAGATACAGGACCCACAGGGACTGGTTCTGACTGAGATACAGGACCCACAGGGACTGGTTCTGACTGAGATACAGGATCCACAGGGACTGGTTCTGACTGAGATACAGGATCCACAGGGACTGTTTCTGACTGAGATACAGGATCCACAGGGACTGGTTCTCTCTGAGATACAGGATCCACAGGGACTGGTTCTGACTGAGATACAGGACCCACAGGGACTGGTTCTGACTGAGATACAGGACCCACATGGACTGGTTCTCTCTGAGATACAGGACCCACAGGGACTGGTTCTGACTGAGATACAGGACCCACAGGGACTGGTTCTGACTGAGATACAGGATCCACAGGGACTGGTTCTGACTGAGATACAGGATCCACAGGGACTGGTTCTCTCTGAGATACAGGATCCACAGGGACTGGTTCTCTCTGAGATACAGGATCCACAGGGACTGGTTCTGACTGAGATACAGGATCCACAGGGACTGGTTCTGACTGAGATACAGGACCCACAGGGACTGGTTCTGACTGAGATACAGGATCCACAGGGACTGGTTCTGACTGAGATACAGGACCCACAGGGACTGGTTCTGACTGAGATACAGGACCCACAGGGACTGGTTCTCTCTGAGATACAGGATCCACAGGGACTGGTTCTCTCTGAGATACAGGATCCACAGGGACTGGTTCTGACTGAGATACAGGATCCACAGGGACTGGTTCTCTCTGAGATACAGGATCCACAGGGACTGGTTCTCTCTGAGATACAGGACCCACAGGGACTGGTTCTGACTGAGATATAGGATCCACAGGGACTGGTTCTGACTGAGATACAGGACCCACAGGGACTGGTTCTGACTGAGATACAGGATCCACAGGGACTGGTTCTCTCTGAGATACAGGATCCACAGGGACTGGTTCTCTCTGAGATACAGGACCCACAGGGACTGGTTCTGAC
Organism: Scyliorhinus canicula; assembly: GCF_902713615.1. Taxonomy (NCBI): domain Eukaryota; kingdom Metazoa; phylum Chordata; class Chondrichthyes; order Carcharhiniformes; family Scyliorhinidae; genus Scyliorhinus; species Scyliorhinus canicula. The sequence goes on along the minus strand of NC_052154.1, from coordinate 1,039,502 downwards.
TGAGATACAGGATCCACAGGGACTGGTTCTCTCTGAGATACAGGACCCACAGGGACTGGTTCTGACTGAGATACAGGATCCACAGGGACTGGTTCTGACTGAGATACAGGACCCACAGGGACTGGTTCTCTCTGAGATACAGGATCCACAGGGACTGGTTCTGACTGAGATTCAGGATCCACAGGGACTGGTTCTGACTGAGATACAGGACCCACAGGGACTGGTTCTGACTGAGATACAGGACCCACAGGGACTGGTTCTGACTGAGATACAGGATCCACAGGGACTGGTTCTCTCTGAGATACAGGATCCACAGGGACTGGTTCTCTCTGAGATACAGGACCCACAGTGACTGGTTCTCTCAGAGATACAGGACCCACAGGGACTGGTTCTCTCTGAGATACAGGACCCACAGGGACTGGTTCTGACTGAGATACAGGACCCACAGGGACTGGTTCTGACTGAGATACAGGACCCACAGGGACTGGTTCTGACTGAGATACAGGATCCACAGCGACTGGTTCTGACTGAGATACAGGACCCACAGGGACTGGTTCTCTCTGAGATACAGGATCCACAGGGATTGGTTCTCTCTGAGATACAGGATCCACAGCGACTGGTTCTCTCTGAGATACAGGATCCACAGGGACTGGTTCTCTCTGAGATACAGGACCCACAGGGACTGGTTCTCTCTGAGATACAGGATCCACAGCGACTGGTTCTCTCTGAGATCCAGGATCCACAGGGACTGGTTCTGACTGAGATACAGGACCCACAGGGACTGGTTCTCTCTGAGATACAGGACCCACAGGGACTGGTTCTCTCTGAGATACAGGATCCACAGCGACTGGTTCTCTCTGAGATACAGGATCCACAGGGACTGGTTCTGACTGAGATACAGGATCCACAGGGACTGGTTCTGACTGAGATACAGGATCCACAGGGACTGGTTCTCTCTGAGATACAGGATCCACAGGGACTGGTTCTCTCTGAGATACAGGATCCACAGGGACTGGTTCTGACTGAGATACAGGATCCACAGGGACTGGTTCTGACTGAGATACAGGATCCACAGGGACTGGTTCTCTCTGAGATACAGGCTCCACAGGGACTGGTTCTCTCTGAGATACAGGACCCACAGGGACTGGTTCTGACTGAGATACAGGACCCACAGGGACTGGTTCTGACTGAGATACAGGACCCACAGGGACTGGTTCTCTCTGAGATACAGGACCCACAGGGACTGGTTCTCTCTGAGATACAGGATCCACAGGGACTGGTTCTCTCTGAGATACAGGACCCACAGGGACTGGTTCTGACTGAGATACAGGATCCACAGGGACTGGTTCTCTCTGAGATACAGGACCCACAGGGACTGGTTCTCTCTGAGATACAGGACCCACAGGGACTGGTTCTGACTGAGATACAGGACCCACAGGGACGTGTTCTCTCTGAGATACAGGACCCACAGGGACTGGTTCTGACTGAGATTCAGGACCCACAGGGACTGGTTCCCTCTGAGATACAGAATCCACAGGGACTGGTTCTCTCTGAGATACAGGACCCACAGGGACTGGTTCTGACTGAGATACAGGACCCACAGGGACTGGTTCCCTCTGAGATACAGAATCCACAGGGACTGGTTCTCTCCGAGATACAGGATCCACAGGGACTGGTTCTGACTGAGATACAGGATCCACAGGGACTGGTTCTGACTGAGATACAGGACCCACAGGGACTGGTTCTCTCTGAGATACAGGATCCACAGGGACTGGTTCTGACTGAGATACAGGATCCACAGGGACTGGTTCTGACTGAGATACAGGACCCACAGGGACTGGTTCTGACTGAGATACAGGATCCACAGGGACTGGTTCTGACTGAGATACAGGACCCACAGGGACTGGTTCTGACTGAGATACAGGACCCACAGGGACTGGTTCTGACTGAGATACAGGATCCACAGGGACTGGTTCTGACTGAGATACAGGATCCACAGGGACTGGTTCCCTCTGAGATACAGGATCCACAGGGACTGGTTCCCTCTGAGATACAGGATCCACAGGGACTGGTTCTCTCTGAGATACAGGACCCACAGGGACTGGTTCTCTCTGAGATACAGGACCCACAGGGACTGGTTCTGACTGAGATACAGGACCCACAGGGACTGGTTCTGACTGAGATACAGGACCCACAGGGACTGGTTCTCTCTGAGATACAGGACCCACAGGGACTGGTTCTGACTGAGATACAGGACCCACAGGGACTGGTTCTCTCTGAGATACAGGACCCACAGGGACTGGTTCTCTCTGAGATACAGGACCCACAGGGACTGGTTCTGACTGAGATACAGGATCCACAGGGACTGGTTCTCTCTGAGATACAGGATCCACAGGGACTGGTTCTGACTGAGATACAGGACCCACAGGGACTGGTTCTGACTGAGATACAGGACCCACAGGGACTGGTTCTCTCTGAGATACAGGACCCACAGGGACTGGTTCTGACTGAGATACAGGACCCACAGGGACTGGTTCTGACTGAGATACAGGACCCACAGCGACTGGTTCTCTCTGAGATACAGGATCCACAGGGACTGGTTCTCTCTGAGATACAGGATCCACAGGGACTGGTTCTGACTGAGATACAGGACCCACAGCGACTGGTTCTCTCTGAGATACAGAACCCACAGGGACTGGTTCTGACTGAGATACAGGACCCACAGGGACTGGTTCTGACTGAGATACAGAATCCACAGGGACTGGTTCTCTCTGAGATACAGGATCCACAGGGACTGGTTCTCTCTGAGATACAGGATCCACAGGGACTGGTTCTGACTGAGATACAGGACCCACAGGGACTGGTTCTGACTGAGATACAGGATCCACAGGGACTGGTTCTCATTGGGGTTGATGTATCTTTGCTGACTGCTGCATGGAGGAATAGGTGATAAAAGGAGAAATGAAATAAAAATCGCTTATTGTCACGAGAAGGCTTCAAATGAAGTTACCATGAAAAGCCCCTAGTTGCCACATTCCGGTGCCTGTTCAGGCTGGTACGAGAGGAAGAGTGAAGATTGTGATGGAATAATACCCTGAAGGGAGTGATAATGATTGAGAGAGTGTGAAAATGTACATTTGCTTCTTCCTTGTGGAACACAAAATGAAGAAATAAATATTGGAGCCGAAACTCGGTTGGATTCGGAGGTTCCTGATATTTGTAAAATAAAGAGCAAAGGGGAAATTCCTGTTGAGATGAAATGAAATGAAATGAAAATCGCTTATTGTCACACGTCGGCTTCAATGAAGTTACTGTGAAAAGCCCCTAGTCGCCACATTCCGGCGCCTGTTCGGGAGGCTGGTACGGGAATCGAACCGTGCTGCTGGCCTGCCTTAGTCTGCTTTCAAAGCCAGCGATTTAGCTGAGTGAGCTAAACCAACCATTGTGACAGAAATTCACCCCTTGGTCACAGCCAATATCTCCTCCAGGATATTATTGGTTTGGGCTGGTTTAGCTCATTGGGCTAAATCACTGGCTTTTAAAGCAGACCAAGGCAGGCCAGCAGCACGGTTCGATTCCCGTACCAGCCTCCCTGAACAGGCGCCGGAATTTTTCATTTTTTCATTTCATATAGAACATACAGTGCAGAAGGAAGCCATTCAGCCCATCGAATCTGCACCGACCCACTTAAAACCTCACTTTAACCCTATCCCCGTAACCCAATAACCCCTGCTAACTGACACGAAGGGCAATTTAGCCTGGCCAATCCACCTAACCTGCACGTCTCTGTGGGAGGAAACCGGAGCACCCGGAGGAAACCCACGCAGACACGGGGAGAACGTGCAGACTCCACACAGACAGTGACCCAAGCCGGGAATTGAACCTGGGACCCTGGCGCTATGAAGCCACAGTGCTAACCACTGTGCTACCGTGCTGCCCCTTACCAGGGATAGATTCCTGCCACATTTTGCAGGACAGATTGACACAATCTGGGGCCAAATGGCCTCCTTCTGCACTGTATTCTATGTTCTATGTAATGGAAGAATGGAAATTCTGTACCTCGTTGGGGATGTTCTGGGCTGGCAGAGTCCTGACTTTGCATTGAATTGACACCTTTCCTCATATTATCAGTGCCGCTATCCCGGAGGACCCAATGGTGAAGTTGTTCTCGGTCAGCTTCCTGGCAACGGCGCAGCACAGTCAGTGATTGGCGGGTCTTCTCCACCATATCCACCATACAGTTCAGGAGCTGAGAGTAAAAGACAGAAATCAGCCCAGTGAAGATAAAGAGAGGCTGAACTGAAGCAAGATTCAGGTGGGACAGAATATTCAGCCCTCAGAATGTCAGGAAACATTTTGCATTTATCAGAAGTGAGAATGGCCAACTAGTCCCCAGACAACTTTGACCACAAACACCAATAGGAGAACTAATCAGGCAACTTTGTTTTTCCTTCTGGGATGGGATGTGGGGATCACCGGCAGGACCACCATTTGTTGTATATGATTAATTACCCCATGATTCCCATTTCCGAGGGCAGTTAAGAATCCCAGAATACTTAAGGAAATGGTCCTAGACATAGTAGGTTAATTGGTGACCATTTTCCAAAATCTTTTAGAATCTTTTAGTTTCTACACATTGGAGGGTAATGAATGTAACCGCGGCAACACTGCTAGGGTGGCGACCACAGTGGAGAACCTGGTGCATGACGTCAGCAGCATGAGTGAAGGTGACCAAGGCGGGTTTAGTCAGTGACCAAGGCGTGGTTTAGTCAGTGACTAAGGCGTGGTTTAGTCGGTGACCAAGGCGTGGTTTAGTCAGTGACCAAGGCGTGGTTTAGTCAGTGACCAAGGCGTGGTTTAGTCAGTGACTAAGGCGTGGTTTAGTCAGTGACCAAGGCGTGGTTTAGTCAGTGACCAAGGCGTGGTTTAGTCAGTGACCAAGGCGTGGTTTAGTCAGTGACCAAGGCGTGGTTTAGTTGGTGACCAAGGCGTGGTTTAGTCAGTGACCAAGGCGTGGTTTAGTCAGTGACCAAGGCGTGGTTTAGTCAGTGACCAAGGCGTGGTTTAGTCAGTGACCAAGGTGTGGTTTAGTCAGTAACCAAGGCGTGGTTTAGTTGGTGACTAAGGTGTGGTTTAGTCAGTGACCAAGGCGTGGTTTAGTTGGTGACTAAGGTGTGGTTTAGTCAGTGACCAAGGCGTGGTTTAGTGGGTGACCAAGGCGTGGTTTAGTCAGTGACTAAGGCGTGGTTTAGTCAGTGACCAAGGCGTGGTTTAGTCAGTGACCAAGGCGTGGTTTAGTCAGTGACCAAGGCGTGGTTTAGTCAGTGACTAAGGCGTGGTTTAGTCGGTGACCAAGGCGTGGTTTAGTCAGTGACCAAGGCGTGGTTTAGTCAGTGACCAAGGCGTGGTTTAGTCAGTGACCAAGGCGTGGTTTAGTCAGTAACCAAGGCGTGGTTTAGTCAGTGACCAAGGCGTGGTTTAGTCAGTGACCAAGGCGTGGTTTAGTTGGTGACTAAGGTGTGGTTTAGTCAGTGACCAAGGCGTGGTTTAGTCGGTGACCAAGGCGTGGTTTAGTCAGTGACTAAGGCGTGGTTTAGTCAGTAACCAAGGCGTGGTTTAGTCAGTGACCAAGGGGCGGTTTAGTCAGTGACCAAGGCGTGGTTTAGTCAGTGACCAAGGCGTGGTTTAGTCAGTGACCAAGGCGTGGTTTAGTCAGTGACCAAGGCGTGGTTTAGTCAGTGACCAAGGCGTGGTTTAGTCAGTGACCAAGGCGTGGTTTAGTCAGTGAACAAGGCGTGGTTTAGTCGGTGACCAAGGCGTGGTTTAGTCAGTGACCAAGGCGTGGTTTAGTCAGTGATCAAGGCGTGGTTTAGTCAGTGACCAAGGCGTGGTTTAGTCGGTGACCAAGGCGTGGTTTAGTCAGTGACCAAGGCGTGGTTTAGTCAGTGAACAAGGCGTGGTTTAGTCGGTGACCAAGGCGTGGTTTAGTCAGTGACCAAGGCGTGGTTTAGTCAGTGACCAAGGCGTGGTTTAGTCAGTGACCAAGGCGTGGTTTAGTCAGTGACCAAGGCGTGGTTTAGTCAGTGACCAAGGCGTGGTTTAGTCAGTGAACAAGGCGTGGTTTAGTCGGTGACCAAGGCGTGGTTTAGTCAGTGACCAAGGCGTGGTTTAGTCAGTGATCAAGGCGTGGTTTAGTCAGTGACCAAGGCGTGGTTTAGTCGGTGACCAAGGCGTGGTTTAGTCAGTGACCAAGGCGTGGTTTAGTCAGTGAACAAGGCGTGGTTTAGTCGGTGACCAAGGCGTGGTTTAGTCAGTGACCAAGGCGTGGTTTAGTCAGTGATCAAGGCGTGGTTTAGTCGGTGACCAAGGCGTGGTTTAGTCAGTGACCAAGGCGGGTTTAGTCAGTGACCAAGGCGTGGTTTAGTCGGTGACCAAGGCGTGGTTTAGTCGGTGACCAAGGCGTGGTTTAGTCTGTGACCAAGGCGTGGTTTAGTCAGTGACCAAGGCGTGGTTTAGTCAGTGACCAAGGCGTGGTTTAGTTGGTGACCAAGGCGTGGTTTAGTCAGTAACCAAGGCGGGTTTAGTCAGTGACCAAGGCGTGGTTTAGTTGGTGACCAAGGCGTGGTTTAGTCAGTGACCAAGGCGTGGTTTAGTCAGTGACCAAGGCGTGGTTTAGTCAGTGACCAAGGCGTGGTTTAGTCAGTGAACAAGGCGTGGTTTAGTCGGTGACCAAGGCGTGGTTTAGTCAGTGAACAAGGCGTGGTTTAGTCGGTGACCAAGGCGTGGTTTAGTCAGTGACCAAGGCGTGGTTTAGTCAGTGACTAAGGCGTGGTTTAGTCGGTGACCAAGGCGTGGTTTAGTCAGTGACCAAGGCGTGGTTTAGTCAGTGACCAAGGCGTGGTTTAGTCAGTGACCAAGGCGTGGTTTAGTCAGTGACCAAGGCGTGGTTTAGTTAGTGACCAAGGTGTGGTTTAGTCAGTGACCAAGGCGTGGTTTAGTTGGTGACTAAGGTGTGGTTTAGTCAGTGACCAAGGCGTGGTTTAGTTGGTGACTAAGGTGTGGTTTAGTCAGTGACCAAGGCGTGGTTTAGTCGGTGACCAAGGCGTGGTTTAGTCAGTGACCAAGGCGTGGTTTAGTCAGTGACCAAGGCGTGGTTTAGTCGGTGATCAAGGCGTGGTTTAGTCGGTGACCAAGGCGTGGTTTAGTCAGTGACCAAGGCGTGGTTTAGTCAGTGACCAAGGCGTGGTTTAGTCAGTGACCAAGGCGTGGTTTAGTCAGTGACCAAGGCGTGGTTTAGTCAGTGACCAAGGCGTGGTTTAGTCAGTGACCAAGGCGTGGTTTAGTCAGTGACCAAGGCGTGGTTTAGTCGGTGACCAAGGCGTGGTTTAGTCGGTGACCAAGGCGGGTTTAGTTGGTGACCAAGTCGTGGTTTAGTCGGTGACCAAGGCGTGGTTTAGTCGGTGATCAAGGCGTGGTTTAGTCAGTGACCAAGGCGTGGTTTAGTCAGTGACCAAGGCGTGGTTTAGTCAGTGACCAAGGCGTGGTTTAGTCAGTGACCAAGGCGTGGTTTAGTCAGTGACCAAGGCGTGGTTTAGTCAGTGACCAAGGCGTGGTTTAGTCAGTGACCAAGGCGTGGTTTAGTCGGTGACCAAGGCGTGGTTTAGTCGGTGACCAAGGCGGGTTTAGTTGGTGACCAAGTCGTGGTTTAGTCGGTGACCAAGGCGTGGTTTAGTCGGTGATCAAGGCGTGGTTTAGTCGGTGACCAAGGCGTGGTTTAGTCGGTGACCAAGGCGGGTTTAGTTGGTGACCAAGGCGTGGTTTAGTCGGTGACCAAGGCGTGGTTTAGTCAGTGTCCAAGGCGCGGTTTAGTGGGTGAAGGCCACGGCCTTGGGGCTCGGCAGAATGTCCATCTCGCTGGGGAATGTGGCCCAGTGCTAGGCCAACCTTAATGGTGCCGCGTGCGCCCCCCCCCCCCCCCCCCCCCCCCCCCACCCAAAGGTCCCCCACTTCCCGCCGAGCATTGGGGCAGCGAGTCCAGCTCACCCGGGCTCTTTGCCTGTGAGGAAAGGTGGCCACTCACCTCCTTGGCTCCCACACAAGCCCCTCCGCCAGGTTCACGCAAGGTCTACTAATCGGCAGCAACGTGACTACTTGCTGGTGACGCTGATGAATCACGGGAGGCCGTTGTATATGGAGTGGCTCCCGTTAGGGATAATTGGTTTCTCGTCACACTTCGGTGAGATCCTGATTTTGCCGATGGCAGAAAGCCAGTTGCAGCGTAAACTATTCGGCGCCCGGCGCAATTCTCATTTTTTGGCCTCTCCCGCTATTCATTGACCTCATTTCACTTGAGCGAGAGCCAGAGAATCCAGCCCTTATCTGAGGGAGGGTGTTCCGATGGAGGGCGGGCAGTGAAGGTTTACCAGGCTGATTCCTGCGATGGTGGGATATGAGGAGAGACTAAGTTGGTTAGGATTATATTCATTGGAGTTTAGAAGAGTGAGAGGGAAGCTCAGAAACGTAGGATTAGACCGGGTAGATTCAGAAAGAATGGTGCCCCCAGACGATCGACATGGAAACCGTGTTCTCCAACACACTATGTACCCGCGACTCAGCCTCGATACAGCTGGAGGCACAACAGCAGGCAAAGTGGAGAAGGTTGCATCCTCCAATCCCCATGACAGAGGCTCTGGAGGATCTGGGTGGGGGGAGGTTGTGTGTTACCATCCCCACACGACCCACAGGGGGTCGCTGAAGGTCCCAACAGTGGGCTCACTATTTCCCCGAGATAAGGGAGGGAGCCGGGATGGTTCTGGCTGGGACTCGGAGTGTTGTTTAGTTGTTGTATTTCCAAACTCTGAGGAGGAAATAAACTACTTTTGACTGACTATTTTTGGACTCCTCATGGATTACAATACATGATATGGAAAATAAATGCAGCTAAAAATACTGAATATTCAGCCATTTCAGCTCATTTTGGACCAATCCCACCGCAAGGTTCCATCATCGACTATCTTAAACCTGGACAGCAAATTCCCCACACCTACATTATTCAGCTGCTTCCATTCCTCTGCCCACTCCCTGTCTGTCAAGCGATGATCAATTACTTCCTCCTGTCGGGATCTATGTGTTCCTGGAGCTGAAAACAAAACAAAGATCAGTAAAGGTCGGAAATTATAGCCCATCCTGGAAAATGCAGACCAAGTTCAAAGATGGTAACCAAACACTGGACCCCGCAGTCTGGGTAACTCCAGCCCTCCGGTGGCAACACTCAGCATGGGACCCCAATGTGAGCACTTTACAAAGCTGAAGCATCACAGATGCCAGTCTTCAGCCAATACAATTAATTCCACGTGATATCAAGAAGCGGCTGAAGGCACTGGATACTGCAAAGGCTATGGGCCCTGATGATATTCTGGCAATAGTACTGATGACCAGTGTTCCAGAACTTGCCTCACCCCTCGCCAAGCTGTTCCAGTACAGATGCAACACTGGCATCTACCCGGCAATGTGGAAAGTTGCCCAGATGTGTCCTGTACACAAGAAACAGGACAAATCCAACCCAGCCAATTACCGCCCTGTCAGTCTACTCTCAATCATCAGTAACGTGATGGAAGGTGTTATCAACAGTGCGATCAAGCAGCACTTACTCAGCAATAACCTACTCACGGACACTCAGTTTGGGTTCCCCCAGGGTCACTCAGCTCCTGACCTCATTACAGCCTTGGTTCAAACATGGACAAAAGAGCTGACTGCCAGAGGTGAGGTGAGAGTGACTGCCCTGATATCAAGGCAGCATTTGACCGAGTGCGGCATCAAGGATCCCGAGCTAAACTGGGGTCAATGGGAATCAGGGGGGAAACTCTCCGCTGGTTGGGGTCATACCCGGCACAAAGGGAGATGGTTGTGGTGGTTGGAGCTCAACTATCTCAGCTCCAGGACATCACTGCAGGTTATTACAACCCCCGACCAGACCCCAACAGTGACTAGGACACAGGACAGAAACCCCAATATTTTATTTAAATTTTGTAAGACAGGGAGGAAAGGATTCCTCGCTCCAGGAGTGATTTTACCCAAAATAGGGATATGGTAAATTAAAACAAACTTTATTAATAATAATCGCTTATTGTCACAAGTAGGCTTCAATGAAGTTACTCTGAAAAGCCCCTAGTCGCCACATTCCGGCATCTGTTCTGGGAGGCTGGTACGGGAATTGAACCCGCGCTGTTAGCCTTCTTCTGCATTGCAAGCCAGCTGTTTAGCCCATTGTGCTAAACCAGCCCCAATATTACCAACACAGTATTGGAATATATTTAATATTACACCAGAAAATAGCTTGTACCCTTAACCAATGCTAATCAATACAGTGACACTGTAACCCTCAACTGCTATCTTTATTCCCACTCAAACAACAGAAACAAATCTCAGTTCTCAATCCGCTGCTAAATACAGTTAGCACCCAGGAATACCTGCTATACAGGGATGTTCTCGGAGACTGTTTTAAAGAAAAGACCTGAATTCTGTCAGAACCATGCAGAAACTTTGGCTGCATTTCTTCAGAATATGTTTCTCAACTTGTTTCAGCTCACCTTCTAATCAGGCATGTCTGAACTGCTTGGAAAGAACCTCCGAATCTATCCGCAGACATCTTGTACTGAACTGTGCTGAGAGGAAAATGCTTGACTTCTGCTCACAGCTCCATTTAAATCTTAACCAAATTGCTTTTCTGCAGAATGCCTGTTACCTTAACTCCTCCCAGTAATTACAAAGGGTCATCTGGACTCGAAATGTTAGCTCTTTTCTCTCCCTACAGATGCTGCCAGACCTGCTGAGATTTTCCAGCATTTTCTCTTTCATTTCAGATTCCAGCATCTGCAGTAATTTTCTTTTATTTAATTACATTAACGTACCAAGCTGAAATCTAATTAACTCCACAGGGAACCCCCCCCTTAATCCAAACCAAACTGCATTAGCCCAAGCTTTTTACAATGCCTTAATTGCACCCCTGGTTCATAAAATATACTTGCCTTTTGAACCAGGATTCTTGTTACAAACGCCACTAACTAAGGCTTTTAACCATTAATGCACTAATACCTATAATACACTAACATTCATCACAATGTGTTCCTGGTGTAGTCTCAAGGCCCAACCATTCTCAGCTGCTTTATCAATGATCTTCCCTCCACCATAAGGTTAGGAATGGGGATGTTTGCTGATGATTACATAATGTTCAGCATGTTTTGTGACTCCTCAGATACTAAAACAGTCCATATCTAAATGCAGCAAGAGCGGACAATATCCAGGCTTGGGTTCATAAATGGCAAACAACATTCAGGCCACACAAGTGCCAGGGAATGACCATGTCCAACAAGAGAGATTCCCACCATCTCTTGTTGACATTCAGTGGCCATTGCTATCATTGAATTCCCCATTGGGGTTACCATGGACTAGCCATATAAATACCACGACTACGAGAGAAGGTCAGGGCTGGGAATTCTGCAGCGAGTAACTCACCTCCTGACTCCCCAAAGCCTGTCCACCTTTTAGAAGACACAAGTCAGGAGTGTAATGGAATACTCTCCACTTGCCTGGATGAGCGCAGCTCCAACAATGCTCAAGAAACTCAACACCATCCAGGACAAAGCAGCCACCTATCCACTTCCTTCAACATCCCTCCACCAGTGCAGGAGTGTGCACCATCTGCGAGAAGCAGTATAGCAACTCACTACACTTCCTTTGACATCACCTTCCAAACTCACAATCTCTGCCATCTAGAAGGAGAAAGACAGCAGACACACGGGAACCCCACCACCCTGAGGTTCCCCTCCAGACACTCACTACCCTAACTGGGAAATATATCGGCCACTCCTTCACTGTCGGTGGGGCAAAATCCTAGAACTCTCTCCCTAAAAGCACAGTGGGTGTACCTACACCTCAGGGACTGCAACGGTTCAAGAAGGCAGCTCACCACCACTTTCTGAAGGGCAATTAGGGATGGGCAATAAATGCTGGGCTCACCAGCAACACCCACATTCCAAGAAAGAACTTGAAAGAATTGGCGACTGGCAGATCTGTCTGAATGTTTAGCCAAATTGGAACATGAAGGGGATTGAAGCTGAACTCAATGTCAAATATGATGTCAATGTGTTGTGAATATCCAGTCCATGATTCATGTTAATATTTTAGAGGTGATGCTTACTTCTGGGAAGACTATTGTTGTAAAGGTAAGATAATTAAAATGTCAGGCTTTAGAGATTGCAAAAGATCTCAAGTAATGGTAGGTTAAAAAGGTCAGAATAGAAGAAATGGAGCTCTCAAACAGCAGGTGGGCTGACTTAGCTGGAGACATTGAGACATGAGGAGGGAATCTCCACGCTGCCCACACCCCCCTGGCGTTTTGCAAGGTGGCTGGATTGGCTGGTGGCAGGATCCTCTGATCCGGTCACTGTCAGAGGAACTGGCCATTCTATCCACCCCCTGGCTGGTGTTTGCCGCTGGAGTTGGTCGAGGCAGCTGGAGGTGGCTGGGGTGGGTTTGCTGGTGATTGGACCCTGTGTCCCGGACATACTCTCACCATCAGGGTGACGGCTGCCATTGTGAATGATATTGTGGATGATTATCTCAGCCCCGTGCACAGGTTGTTGGTGCTCACTTTGATGAACTGTGAAATATCCTTGAGAGAATAGTGGAAGCAGAGCAGAGAATCCTGTTACTCGATAGGGTAATTTGACTGCTGCATGATATGTTGTTTCTGCTGACTGAGTCAGGAGTTGGGGGCAGACAGCGAGTGTTATGCGCCAGGTCTCTTGACGAATTCCCAGTCGAATTTGAGAATTGGCTGCCATGCTTTCGCAATCTCGATTTGAAGGTTGGTCGTTTCGAGTTCGACGGAGCACATTGTCTCCTGTCTTTGAGGCCTGGTTTGGTCACGGGTCTCACTGTGTCCTGTCCTTGGCCCTCGTCAAGAGACTTTGGACATGGCTGGCCACGTTGGGATGTCGCCTCCCGCCAGAGCTTAGGTTTCTTGTTGCTTGGACGATGCACGATGGCGTAGCGGAGGTGAAGGCGCATTAATCGATGGAACTGTGGAGGGATACGGAATGCTACTTGACGATGGCTTTGACCTTTCCAAGCTCTATGGAGGGGGTTATTATTCTGCAGTTCATCAATAATCCTGAACAATATTCCCCTATGATTATGCGGCTAACTTTATAATATATGAGTAGGGAGATTGCCTGTTATTGTGCAATGGCAAAAACACTGACTGACTGACAGGCTGGTGTTAGACTGATACTTTGGGTACCTACTGACTGAGATGCGGGGAGTAAATTATTGAGCTGACCTGCAGGCCGATGCTGATTTTGGAGATGTCTGTGTTCTTGATGCCTGTAAATGCCCCTGTAGTGGTGGGCCAGAGCCATGTCCTGCAGTCGGTACTGTTGCTGTTGTGGTGGTTCCTGCTGCGGCAGTCCATTGGGTTGCTGGTTGCTCCCATCACTGGGACTGAAACTGGGGCTGAGTGTAAATGGCCTTTTACTGCGTTCTGCGTGTTGTGGATCACGAGCTAACCAATTCTCTTTGGTCCTGCAAAAGAAGCAGAGATAATGTCAACAATCAAGTGTCAAGTTAAAAGCAAGAAATTCCCCACTCTGGGAGAGGAGATGATTCCTCCAGCTGTTGTCGGAATGTGGGAAATGAGGGCGATTGAAGTCACAACACAGAAGTTGAAGGCTTACATTTTTATGACTAAATTCATGGGAAATTGAGGCACTTTCCAGAGATACCCTGTCAATTGACAGAATTACCATAAAAGGGGTTGGCTAATGGGTGGCACACTGTTAGCACAGCTGCCTCACAGCGCCAAGGACCTGGGTTTGATTCCCGGCTTGGGTCACTGTCTGTGCGGAGTCTGCACGTTCTCCCCGTGTCGGCGTGGGTTTCCTCCGGGTGCTCCGGTCTTCTCCCCAGTCCAAAGATGTGCAGGTTAGGTGGATTGGACATGATCAATGCCCAGGGTGACGTGGATTGGGCAGGGGAGTGGGCCGAGATACACCCTATTTCGGAGGGTCAGTGTGGAATCGATGGGCCGAATGGCCTCCTTCAGCACTGCAGGGGTTCAATGGATTGGTCCATATTATCTTCTCCGATATTCAGTGAGAACATGACTGATCTGATAATCCTCAACTCCACTTTCTCATAACCCTCGATTCCCTTACTGATTAAAAATCTGTCTATCTCAGCCTTGAACATACTTAACGGCCCGGCCCCTACAGCTCTCTGCGGTAACGACCCGGCCTCTACAGCTCTCTGCGGTAACGGCTCGGCCTCTACAGCTCTCTGCGGTAACGGCCCGGCCCCTACAGCTCTCTGCGGTAACGGCCCGGCCCCTACAGCTCTCTGCGGTAACGGCCCGGCCCCTACAGCTCTCTGCGGTAACGGCCCAGCCTCTACAGCTCTCTGCGGTAACGGCCCGGCCCCTACAGCTCTCTGCGGTAACGACCCGGCCTCTACAGCTCTCTGCGGTAACGGCCCGGCCCCTACAGCTCTCTGCGGTAACGGCCCGGGTCTACAGCTCTCTGCGGTAACGGCCCGGCCCCTACAGCTCTCTGCGGTAACGGCCCGGCCTCTACAGCTCTCTGCGGTAACGGCCCGGCCTCTACAGCTCTCTGCGGTAACGGCCCGGCCCCTACAGCTCTCTGCGGTAACGACCCGGCCTCTACAGCTCTCTGCGGTAACGGCCCGGCCTCTACAGCTCTCTGCGGTAACGGCCCGGCCCCTACAGCTCTCTGCGGTAACGGCCCGGCCCCTACAGCTCTCTGCGGTAACGGCCCGGCCTCTACAGCTCTCTGCGGTAACGGCCCGGCCCCTACAGCTCTCTGCGGTAACGGCCCAGCCCCTACAGCTCTCTGCGGTAACGGCCCGGCCTCTACAGCTCTCTGCGGTAACGACCCGGCCTCTACAGCTCTCTGCGGTAACGGCTCGGCCTCTACAGCTCTCTGCGGTAACGGCCCGGCCCCTACAGCTCTCTGCGGTAACGGCCCGGCTCCTACAGCTCTCTGCGGTAACGACCCGGCCCCTACAGCTCTCTGCGGTAATGGCCCGGCCTCTACAGATCTCTGCGGTAACGGCCCGGCCTCTACAGCTCTCTGCGGTAACGGCCCGGCCTCTACAGCTCTCTGCGGTAACGACCCAGCCCCTACAGCTCTCTGCGGTAACGACCCAGCCTCTACAGCTCTCTGCGGTAACGGCCCGGCCTCCACAGCTCTCTGCGGTAACGACCCGGCCCCTGCAGCTCTCTGCGGTAACGACCCGGCCCCTACAGCTCTCTGCGGTAACGGCCCAGCACCTACAGCTCTCTGCGGTAATGGCCCGGCCCCTACAGCTCTCTGCGGTAACGGCCCGGCCTCTACAGCTCTCTGCGGTAACGGCCCAGCCCCTACAGCTCTCTGCGGTAACGACCCGGCCTCTACAGCTCTCTGCGGTAACGGCCCGGCCCCTACAGCTCTCTGCGGTAACGGCCCGGCCCCTACAGCTCTCTGCGGTAACGGCCCGGCCCCTACAGCTCTCTGCGGTAACGGCCCGGCCCCTACAGCTCTCTGCGGTAACGGCCCAGCCCCTACAGCTCTCTGCGGTAACGACCCGGCCCCTACAGCTCTCTGCGGTAACGGCCCGGCCCCTACAGCTCTCTGCGGTAACGGCCCGGCCTCTACAGCTCTCTGCGGTAACGGCCCGGCCTCTACAGCTCTCTGCGGTAACGGCCCAGCCTCTACAGCTCTCTGCGGTAACGGCCCGGCCTCTACAGCTCTCTGCAGTAACGGCCCGGCCCCTACAGCTCTCTGCGGTAACGGCCCGGCCTCTACAGCGCTCTGCAGTAACGGCCCGGCCCCTACAGCTCTCTGCGGTAACGGCCCGGCCCCTACAGCTCTCTGCGGTAACGGCCCGGCCCCTACAGCTCTCTGCGGTAACGGCCCGGCCCCTACAGCTCTCTGCGGTAACGGCCCGGCCCCTACAGCTCTCTGCGGTAACGGCCCGGCCCCTACAGCTCTCTGCGGTAACGGCCCGGCCCCTACAGCTCTCTGCGGTAACGGCCCGGCCTCTACAGCTCTCTGCAGTAACGGCCCGGCCCCTACAGCTCTCTGCGGTAACGGCCCGGCCTCTACAGCTCTCTGCGGTAACGGCCCGGCCTCTACAGCTCTCTGCGGTAACGGCCCGGCCCCTACAGCTCTCTGCGGTAACGGCCCGGCCCCTACAGCTCTCTGCGGTAACGGCCCGGCCTCTACAGCTCTCTGCGGTAACGGTCCGGCCCCTACAGCGCTCTGCAGTAACGGCCCGGCCCCTACAGCTCTCTGCAGTAACGGCCCGGCCTCTACAGCTCTCTGCGGTAACGGCCCGGCCCCTACAGCTCTCTGCGGTAACGGCCCGGCCCCTACAGCTCTCTGCGGTAACGGCCCGGCCTCTACAGCTTTCTGCGGTAACGGCCCGGCCCCTACAGCTCTCTGCGGTAACGGCCCGGCCTCTACAGCTCTCTGTGGTAACGACCCTGCCCCTACAGCTCTCTGCGGTAACGACCCGGCCCCTACAGCTCTCTGCGGTAACGGCCCAGCCTCTACAGCTCTCTGCGGTAACGGCCCGGCCTCTACAGCTCTCTGCGGTAACGGCCCGGCCCCTACAGCTCTCTGCGGTAACGACCCGGCCTCTACAGCTCTCTGCGGTAACGACCCGGCCTCTACAGCTCTCTGCGGTAACGGCCCGGCCCCTACAGCTCTCTGCGGTAACGGCCCGGCCTCTACAGCTCTCTGCGGTAACGGCCCGGCCTCTACAGCTCTCTGCGGTAACGGCCCGGCCCCTACAGCTCTCTGCGGTAACGGCCCGGCCCCTACAGCTCTCTGCGGTAACGGCCCGGCCCCTACAGCTCTCTGCGGTAACGGCCCGGCCTCTACAGCTCTCTGCGGTAACGGCCCGGCCTCTACAGCTCTCTGCGGTAACGGCCCAGCCCCTACAGCTCTCTGCGGTAACGCCCCGCCCCCACCACTATCTGCGGTAACGGCCCGGCCTCTACAGCTCTCTGCGGTAACGGCCCGGCCCCTACAGCTCTCTGCGGTAACGGCCCGGCCCCTACAGCTCTCTGCGGTAACGGCCCGGCCCCTACAGCTCTCTGCGGTAACGACCCGGCCCCTACAGCTCTCTGCGGTAACGGCCCGGCCCCTACAGCTCTCTGCGGTAACGGCCCGGCCTCTACAGCTCTCTGCGGTAACGGCCCGGCCCCTACAGCTCTCTGCGGTAACGGCCCGGCCCCTACAGCTCTCTGCGGTAACGGCCCGGCCCCTACAGCTCTCTGCGGTAACGGCCCGGCCTCTACAGCTCTCTGCGGTAACGGCCCGGCCCCTACAGCTCTCTGCGGTAACGGCCCGGCCCCTACAGCTCTCTGCGGTAACGGCCCGGCCCCTACAGCTCTCTGCGGTAACGGCCCGGCCCCTACAGCTCTCTGCGGTAACGGCCCGGCCCCTACAGCTCTCTGCGGTAACGGCCCAGTCCCTACAGCTCTCTGTGGTAACGGCCCGGCCCCTACAGCTCTCTGCGGTAACGGCCCGGCCTCTGCAGCTCTCTGCGGTAACGGCCCGGCCTCTACAGCTCTCTGCGGTAACGGCCCGGCCTCTGCAGCTCTCTGCGGTAACGGCCCGGCCCCTACAGCTCTCTGCGGTAACGGCCCGGCCTCTGCAGCTCTCTGTGGTAACGGCCCGGCCTCTACAGCTCTCTGCGGTAACGGCCCGGCCCCTACAGCTCTCTGCGGTAACGGCCCGGCCCCTACAGCTCTCTGCGGTAACGGCCCGGCCCCTACAGCTCTCTGCGGTAACGGCCCGGCCCCTACAGCTCTCTGCGGTAACGGCCCGGCCCCTACAGCTCTCTGCGGTAAAGAAATCTACAGATTCACAACCCTCTGAGAGAGGAAATTCCTCCTCATATCGGTCTGAAATGGGTACTCTGAGATTCTGCCCTCTGGTCCTAGACTCTCCCACAACGTACAGAGATAGAAACATACAGAGCAAATAGAAGCAGGAGGAGGCCATTTGGCCCATCGAGCCTGCTCTGCCATTCATTATGATCATGGCTGATTATCAAGTTCAACACCCTGATCCCACCATTCCCTATATCCATGATCCCTTTAGCCTAACGTTGGCAGTGGGAAAAATACTTGAATCCATTATCAAGGACTTTATAGTGAGACATTTAGAAAGCAGTGGCAGGATCAGTCAGAGTCAGCATGGATTTCTGAAGGGAAAATCACACTTGACAAAACTGTTGGAATTCTTTGAAGAGATAACCAGTACAGTCCACAAGGGGGAGCCAGTCAATGTGGTATATTTGGACTTTCAAAAGCCGTTTGACAAAGTCCCACATAAGAGATTATTGTGCAAAATTAAAGCGCATGGGATTGGGGGAAATGTATTGAGGTGGATAGAAAACTGGTTGGGATTAATGTGTCCTTTTCAGCTTGGCAGGCAGTAACTAGCGGGGTACCACGGGGATCGGTGCTGGGACCCCAGCTATTCACAATATATATTAATGATTTGGATGAGGGAACAAAATGTAACATCTCAAAGTTTGCAGATGATATCAAGTTAGGTGGGATGGTGAATTGTGACGAGGATTCAGGGATCCTACAGCATGATCTGGACAGGTTGGGCGAGTGGGCAAACCAATGGCAGATGCAGTATAATTTGGATAAGTGTGAGGTTATTCACTTTGGAAGCAAAAACAGGAAGACAGATTACTACCTGAATGGTTGTAAATTGGGAGAGGGGAGTGTGCAGCGGGACCTGGGTGTCCTTGTGCACCAGTCGCTGAAGGTAAGCATGCAGGTGCAGCAGGCGGTAAAGAAGGCTAATGGTATGTTGGCCTTCATTGTGAGAGGTTTCGAGTATAGAAGCAGGGATGTGTTGCTGCAATTATACAGGGTCTTGGTGAGGCCACACCTGGAGTATTGTGTGCAGTTTTGGTCTCCTTCTCTGAGGAAGGATGTTGTTGCTCTCGAGGGAGTGCAGCGAAGGTTTACCAGACTAATTCCAGGGATGGCGGGACTGTCATATGAGGAGAGATTGACTAGGTTGGGATTTTTCTCGTTGGGGTTCAGAAGAATGAGGGGGGATCTCATAGAGACTAATAAAATTCTAACAGGACTAGACAGGGTAGATGCAGGGAAGATGTTACCAATGATGGGTGTGTCCAGAACCAGGGGTCACAGTCTGAGGATTCAGGGTAAACCATTTCGGACAGAGATAAGGAGACATTTCTTTACAAAGAGTGGTGAGCCTGTGGAATTCATTACCACAGGAAGTAGTTGATGATAAAACTTTGAATATATTCAAGAGATGGCTGGATATAGCACTTGGAGAGAATGGGTTCAAAGGCTATGGGGAGAAAGCAGGATTAGGCTATTGAGTTGGATGATCAGCGAAGATTGTGATGAATGGCGGAGCAGGCTCGAAGGGCCTCCTCCTGCTCCTATCTTCTGTGTATCCATGTAAAGGGTTTTGGGCCAATAAGAACACAGAGGTATGGGTAACAAAGCACATGGTATCACAGGTAAGATGGCTGAATACTCTGCAGGTCCCAGCTTTCTGCCCTGTCTTGAGAGGTGAGTGAAGATGAGAAACAGAGAGCTTCAGGGCCGATGAGGTCTCCGTGAGGTGATACCACACCCACCTGTCAGGGGTCTTTCGTTTGCCATTTCCATTCACTTTTCGCAGGATTTCCGAGGAGTTACTGGCCGAGGTGTAATTGACATTCAGAAGCAGCTGTTGGTGCTGGGCCAGGTACTGAGCTGGTGTTTGATTTGCAAGGCGAGCACAATAGAGAAGTTCCTGTTGTAACAATGGCAGATTAGCCTGAAATAAGGAGAATAACAATAAAGAGCAGAGTGAGAAACAGCTTATCTGGCCCACAGTCCCACCTCACCTGGAGCACGCAGCAGACTTGACAACATTGAGTCTATTACCAATGCTCCATTTCCATCGTTTCCATCACAACCTGCCCTAAAATAATCCAATATTTCTGTTAACCTCTCACTCACAGTTAATCCACATTCAACATAGACACTGACTCTGCGACTTTGACAGGCGTCTATTACAATCCCAGAACATAACAGTGGCTAGGATACTGGGGAGGAGAGTTCAATTGTTCTTAGAAAATGAAAGTTAAAGGAGAAGGTCAGAGTGCAGGTTAATGATGGTGAGAGGGCAGGTTAATGATGGTGAGAGGGCAGGTTAATGATGGTCAGAGGGCAGGTTAATGATGGTCAGAGGGCAGGTTAATGATGGTGAGAGGGCAGGTTAATGATGGTGAGAGGGCAGGTTAGTGATGGTGACAGGGCAGGTTAGTGATGGTGAGAGGGCAGGTTAATGATGGTCAGAGGGCAGGTTAATGATGGTGAGAGGGCAGGTTAATGATGGTCAGAGTGCAGGTTAATGATGGTGAGAGGGCAGGTTAGTGATGGTGAGAGGGCAGGTTAATGATGGTCAGAGGGCAGGTTAATGATGGCGAGAGGGCAGGTTAATGATGGTCAGAGGGCAGGTTAATGATGGTGAGAGGGCAGGTTAATGATGGTGAGAGGGCAGGTTAATGATGGTCAGAGGGCAGGTTAATGATGATGGTCAGAGGGCAGGTTATTGATGGTGAGAGGGCAGGTTAATGATGGTGAGAGGGCAGGTTAGTGATGGTGACAGGGCAGGTTAGTGATGGTGAGAGGGCAGGTTAATGGTGGTCAGAGGGCAGGTTAATGATGGTGAGAGGGCAGGTTAATGATGGTCAGAGGGCAGGTTAATGATGGTGAGAGGGCAGGTTAATGATGGTGAGAGGGCAGGTTAATGATGGTCAGAGGGCAGGTTAATGATGATGGTCAGAGGGCAGGTTAATGATGGTGAGAGGGCAGGTTAATGATGGTCAGAGGGCAGGTTAATGATGGTGAGAGGGCAGGTTAATGATGGTGAGAGGGCAGGTTAATGATGGTCAGAGGGCAGGTTAATGATGGTGATAGGGCAGGTTAATGATGATGGTCAGAGTGCAGGTTAATGATGGTGAGAGGGCAGGTTAATGATGGTGAGAGGGCAGGTTAGTGATGGTGAGAGGGCAGGTTAGTGATGGTGAGAGGGCAGGTTAGTGATGGTGAGAGGGCAGGTTAATGATGGTGAGAGGGCAGGTTAGTGATGGTCAGAGGGCAGGTTAGTGATGGTGAGAGGGCAGGTTAGTGATGGTGAGAGGGCAGGTTAATGATGGTGAGAGGGCAGGTTAGTGATGGTCAGAGGGCAGGTTAATGATGGTGAGAGGGCAGGTTAATGATGGTGAGAGGGCAGGTTAATGATGGTGAGAGGGCAGGTTAATGATGGTGAGAGGGCAGGTTAATGATGATGGTCAGAGGGCAGGTTAATGATGGTGAGAGGGCAGGTTAATGATGGTCAGAGGGCAGGTTAATGATGGTCAGAGGGCAGGTCAATGATGAAGGTCAGAGGGCAGGTTAATGATGAAGGTCAGAGGGCAGGTTAATGATGGTGAGAGGGCAGGTTAATGATGGTGAGAGGGCAGGTTAGTGATGGTCAGAGGGCAGGCTAATGATGGTGAGAGGGCAGGTTAATGATGGTCAGAGTGCAGGTTAATGATGGTGAGAGGGCAGGTTAATGATGGTGAGAGGGCAGGCTAATGATGGTGAGAGGGCAGGTTAATGATGAAGGTGAGAGGGCAGGTTAGTGATGGTGAGCGGGCAGGTTAATGATGGTCAGAGGGCAGGTTAATGATGGTGAGAGGGCAGGTTAATGATGGTGAGAGGGCAGGTTAATGATGGTCAGAGGGCAGGTTAATGATGATGGTCAGAGGGCAGGTTAATGATGGTGAGAGGGTTGGTTAATGATGGTCAGAGTGCAGGTTAATGATTGTGAGAGGGCAGGTTAGTGATGGTGAGAGTGCAGGTTAATGATGGTGAGAGGGCAGGTTAGTGATGGTGAGAGGGCAGGTTAGTGATGGTGAGAGGGCAGGTTAATGATGGTGAGAGGGCAGGTTAATGATGGTGAGAGGGCAGGTTAGTGATGGTGAGAGGGCAGGTTAGTGATGGTGAGAGGGCAGGTTAATGATGGTGAGAGGGCAGGTTAGTGATGGTCAGAGGGCAGGTTAGTGATGGTGAGAGGGCAGGTTAATGATGGTGAGAGGGCAGGTTAGTGATGGTCAGAGGGCAGGTTAATGATGGTGAGAGGGCAGGTTAATGATGGTGAGAGGGCAGGTTAATGATGGTGAGAGGGCAGGTTAATGATGGTGAGAGGGCAGGTTAATGATGATGGTCAGAGGGCAGGTTAATGATGGTGAGAGGGCAGGTTAATGATGGTCAGAGGGCAGGTTAATGATGGTCAGAGGGCAGGTCAATGATGAAGGTCAGAGGGCAGGTTAATGATGAAGGTCAGAGGGCAGGTTAATGATGGTGAGAGGGCAGGATAATGATGGTGAGAGGGCAGGTTAGTGATGGTCAGAGGGCAGGCTAATGATGGTGAGAGGGCAGGTTAATGATGGTCAGAGTGCAGGTTAATGATGGTGAGAGGGCAGGTTAATGATGGTGAGAGGGCAGGTTAATGATGGTGAGAGGGCAGGCTAATGATGGTGAGAGGGCAGGTTAATGATGGTGAGAGGGCAGGTTAATGATGGTCAGAGTGCAGGTTAATGATGGTGAGAGGGCAGGTTAATGATGGTGAGAGGGCAGGTTAATGATGAAGGTGAGAGGGCAGGTTAGTGATGGTGAGCGGGCAGGTTAATGATGGTCAGAGGGCAGGTTAATGATGGTCAGAGTGCAGGTTAATGATGGTGAGAGGGCAGGTTAGTGATGGTGAGAGTGCAGGTTAATGATGGTGAGAGGGCAGGTTAGTGATGGTGAGAGGGCAGGTTAGTGATGGTGAGAGGGCAGGTTAATGATGGTGAGAGGGCAGGTTAATGATGGTGAGCGGGCAGGTTAGTGATGGTGAGAGGGCAGGTTAATGATGGTGAGAGGGCAGGTTAATGATGGTCAGAGGGCAGGTTAATGATGGCGAGAGGGCAGGTTAATGATGGTGAGAGGGCAGGTTAGTGATGGTGAGAGGGCAGGTTAATGATGGTCAGAGGGCAGGTTAATGATGAAGGTCAGAGGGCAGGTTAATGAAGGTCAGAGGGCAGGTTAATGATGGTGAGAGGGCAGGTTAATGATGGCCAGAGGGCAGGTTAATGATGAAGATCAGAGGGCTGGTTAATGATGGTGAGAGGGCAGGTTAATGATGGTGAGAGGGCAGGTTAATGATGAAGGTCAGAGGGCAGGTTAGTGATGGTGAGAGGGCAGGTTAATGATGGTGAGAGTGCAGGTTAATGATGGTGAGCGGGCAGGTTAATGATGGTGAGAGGGCAGGTTAGTGATGGTGAGAGGGCAGGTTAATGATGGTGAGAGGGCAGGTTAATGATGGTGATAGGGCAGGTTATTGATGGTGAGAGGGCAGGTTAGCGATGGTCAGAGTGCAGGTTAATGATGGTGAGAGGGCAGGTTAATGATGAAGGTCAGAGGGCAGGTTAGTGATGGTGAGAGGGCAGGTTAATGATGGTGAGAGGGCAGGTTAGCGATGGTCAGAGGGCAGGTTAGTGATGGTGAGAGGGCAGGTTAATGATGGTGAGAGGGCAGGTTAGTGATGGTGAGAGGGCAGGTTAATGATGGTGAGAGGGCAGGTTAATGATGGTGATAGGGCAGGTTATTGATGGTGAGAGGGCAGGTTAGCGATGGTCAGAGTGCAGGTTAATGATGGTGAGAGGGCAGGTTAATGATGAAGGTCAGAGGGCAGGTTAGTGATGGTGAGAGGGCAGGTTAATGATGGTGAGAGGGCAGGTTAGTGATGGTGACAGGGCAGGTTAGTGATGGTGAGAGGGCAGGTTAATGATGGTCAGAGGGCAGGTTAATGATGGTGAGAGGGCAGGTTAATGATGGTCAGAGGGCAGGTTAATGATGGTGAGAGGGCAGGTTAATGATGGTGAGAGGGCAGGTTAATGATGGTCAGAGGGCAGGTTAATGATGATGGTCAGAGGGCAGGTTAATGATGGTGAGAGGGCAGGTTAATGATGGTCAGAGGGCAGGTTAATGATGGTGAGAGGGCAGGTTAATGATGGTGAGAGGGCAGGTTAATGATGGTCAGAGGGCAGGTTAATGATGGTGATAGGGCAGGTTAATGATGATGGTCAGAGGGCAGGTTAATGATGGTGAGAGGGCAGGTTAATGATGGTGAGAGGGCAGGTTAGTGATGGTGAGAGGGCAGGTTAGTGATGGTGAGAGGGCAGGTTAATGATGGTGAGAGGGCAGGTTAGTGATGGTCAGAGGGCAGGTTAGTGATGGTGAGAGGGCAGGTTAATGATGGTGAGAGGGCAGGTTAATGATGGTGAGAGGGCAGGTTAGTGATGGTCAGAGGGCAGGTTAATGATGGTGAGAGGGCAGGTTAGTGATGGTCAGAGGGCAGGTTAATGATGGTGAGAGGGCAGGTTAATGATGGTGAGAGGGCAGGTTAATGATGGTGAGAGGGCAGGTTAATGATGGTGAGAGGGCAGGTTAATGATGGTGAGAGGGCAGGTTAATGATGGTGAGAGGGCAGGTTAATGATGATGGTCAGAGGGCAGGTTAATGATGGTGAGAGGGCAGGTTAATGATGGTCAGAGGGCAGGTTAATGATGGTCAGAGGGCAGGTTAATGATGAAGGTCAGAGGGCAGGTTAATGATGAAGGTCAGAGGGCAGGTTAATGATGGTGAGAGGGCAGGTTAATGATGGTGAGAGGGCAGGTTAGTGATGGTCAGAGGGCAGGCTAATGATGGTGAGAGGGCAGGTTAATGATGGTCAGAGTGCAGGTTAATGATGGTGAGAGGGCAGGTTAATGATGGTGAGAGGGCAGGTTAATGATGGTGAGAGGGCAGGCTAATGATGGTGAGAGGGCAGGTTAATGATGGTGAGAGGGCAGGTTAATGATGGTCAGAGTGCAGGTTAATGATGGTGAGAGGGCAGGTTAATGATGGTGAGAGGGCAGGTTAATGATGAAGGTGAGAGGGCAGGTTAGTGATGGTGAGCGGGCAGGTTAATGATGGTCAGAGGGCAGGTTAATGATGGTCAGAGTGCAGGTTAATGATGGTGAGAGGGCAGGTTAGTGATGGTGAGAGTGCAGGTTAATGATGGTGAGAGGGCAGGTTAGTGATGGTGAGAGGGCAGGTTAGTGATGGTGAGAGGGCAGGTTAATGATGGTGAGAGGGCAGGTTAATGATGGTGAGCGGGCAGGTTAGTGATGGTGAGAGGGCAGGTTAATGATGGTGAGAGGGCAGGTTAATGATGGTCAGAGGGCAGGTTAATGATGGTGAGAGGGCAGGTTAATGATGGTGAGAGGGCAGGTTAGTGATGGTGAGAGGGCAGGTTAATGATGGTCAGAGGGCAGGTTAATGATGAAGGTCAGAGGGCAGGTTAATGAAGGTCAGAGGGCAGGTTAATGATGGTGAGAGGGCAGGTTAATGATGGCCAGAGGGCAGGTTAATGATGAAGATCAGAGGGCTGGTTAATGATGGTGAGAGGGCAGGTTAATGATGGTGAGAGGGCAGGTTAATGATGAAGGTCAGAGGGCAGGTTAGTGATGGTGAGAGGGCAGGTTAATGATGGTGAGAGTGCAGGTTAATGATGGTGAGCGGGCAGGTTAATGATGGTGAGAGGGCAGGTTAGTGATGGTGAGAGGGCAGGTTAATGATGGTGAGAGGGCAGGTTAATGATGGTGATAGGGCAGGTTATTGATGGTGAGAGGGCAGGTTAGCGATGGTCAGAGTGCAGGTTAATGATGGTGAGAGGGCAGGTTAATGATGAAGGTCAGAGGGCAGGTTAGTGATGGTGAGAGGGCAGGTTAATGATGGTGAGAGGGCAGGTTAGCGATGGTCAGAGGGCAGGTTAGTGATGGTGAGAGGGCAGGTTAATGATGGTGAGAGGGCAGGTTAGTGATGGTGAGAGGGCAGGTTAATGATGGTGAGAGGGCAGGTTAATGATGGTGATAGGGCAGGTTATTGATGGTGAGAGGGCAGGTTAGCAATGGTCAGAGTGCAGGTTAATGATGGTGAGAGGGCAGGTTAATGATGAAGGTCAGAGGGCAGGTTAGTGATGGTGAGAGGGCAGGTTAATGATGGTGAGAGGGCAGGTTAGCGATGGTCAGAGTGCAGGTTAATGATGGTGAGCGGGCAGGTTAATGATGGTGAGAGGGCAGGTTAATGATGAAGGTCAGAGGGCAGGCTAATGATGGTGAGAGGGCAGGTTAATGATGGTGAGCGGGCAGGTTAATGTTGAAGGTCAGAGGGCAGGTTAATGATGGTGAGAGGGCAGGTTAATGATGGTGAGAGGGCAGGTTAATGATGAAGGTCAGAGGGCAGGTTAATGATGGTCAGAGGGCAGGTTAGTGATGGTGAGAGGGCAGGTTAATGATGGTGAGAGGGCAGGTTAATGATGAAGGTCTGAGGGCAGGTTAATGAAGGTGAGAGTGCAGGTTAATGATGGTGAGAGGGCAGGTTAGTGATGGTGAGAGGGCAGGTTAATGATGGTGAGAGGGCAGGTTAATGATGGTGAGAGGGCAGGTTAATGATGGTCAGAGGGCAGGTTAATGATGGTGAGAGGGCAGGTTAATGATGGTGAGCGGGCAGGTTAATGATGGTGAGAGGGCAGGTTAATGATGGTGAGAGTGCAGGTTAATGATGGTCAGAGGGCAGGTTAATGATGGTGAGAGGGCAGGTTAATGATGAAGGTCAGAGGGCAGGTTAATGATGGTCAGAGGGCAGGTTAGTGATGGTGAGAGGGCAGGTTAATGATGGTGAGAGGGCAGGTTAATGATGAAGGTCTGAGGGCAGGTTAATGAAGGTGAGAGTGCAGGTTAATGATGGTGAGAGGGCAGGTTAGTGATGGTGAGAGGGCAGGTTAATGATGGTGAGAGGGCAGGTTAATGATGGTGAGAGGGCAGGTTAATGATGGTCAGAGGGCAGGTTAATGATGGTGAGAGGGCAGGTTAATGATGGTGAGCGGGCAGGTTAATGATGGTGAGAGGGCAGGTTAATGATGGTGAGAGTGCAGGTTAATGATGGTCAGAGGGCAGGTTAATGATGGTGAGAGGGCAGGTTAATGATGAAGGTCAGAGGGCAGGTTAATGATGGTGAGCGGGCAGGTTAATGATGGTGAGAGGGCAGGTTAATGATGAAGGTCAGAGGGCAGGTTAGTGATGGTGAGAGGGCAGGTTAGTGTTGGTGAGAGGGCAGGTTAGTGATGGTGAGAGGGCAGTTTAATGATGAAGGTCAGAGGGCAGGTTAATGATGAAGATCAGAGGGCAGGTTAATGATGAAGGTCAGAGGGCAGGTTAATGATGGTGAGAGGGCAGGTTAATGATGGTGAGAGGGCAGGTTAGTGATGATGGTGAGAGGGCAGGTTAGTGATGGTGAGAGGGCAGGTTAATGATGAAGGTCAGAGGGCAGGTTAATGATGAAGATCAGAGGGCAGGTTAATGATGAAGGTCAGAGGGCAGGTTAATGATTGTGAGAGGGCAGGTTAATGATGGTGAGAGGGCAGGTTAGTGATGAAGGTGAGAGGGCAGGTTAGTGATGAAGGTCAGAGGGCAGGTTAATGATGGTGAGAGGGCAGGTTAATGATGAAGGTCAGAGGGCAGGTTAATGATGGTGAGAGGGCAGGTTAGTGATGGTGAGAGGGCAGGTTAGTGATGGTGAGAGGGCAGGTTAGTGATGGTGAGAGGGCAGGTTAATGATGGTGAGAGGGCAGGTTAGTGATGGTGAGAGTGCAGATTAATGATGAAGGTCAGAGGGCGTTAATGATGAAGGTCAGAGGGCAGGTTAATGATGGTGAGAGGGCAGGTTAGTGATGGTGAGAGGGCAGGTTAGTGATGGTGAGAGGGCAGGTTAGTGATGGTGAGAGGGCAGGTTAATGATGGTGAGAGGGCAGGTTAATGATGGTGAGAGGGCAGGTTAATGATGGTGAGAGGGCAGGTTAATGATGGTCAGAGGGCAGGTTAATGATGGTGAGAGGGCAGGTTAGTGATGGTGAGAGGGCAGGTTAATGATGGTGAGAGGGCAGGTTAATGATGGTGAGAGGGCAGGTTAATGATGGTGAGCGGGCAGGTTAATGATGGTGAGAGGGCAGGTTAATGATGGTGAGAGTGCAGGTTAATGATGGTCAGAGGGCAGGTTAATGATGGTGAGAGGGCAGGTTAATGATGAAGGTCAGAGGGCAGGTTAATGATGGTGAGCGGGCAGGTTAATGATGGTGAGAGGGCAGGTTAATGATGAAGGTCAGAGGGCAGGTTAGTGATGGTGAGAGGGCAGGTTAGTGTTGGTGAGAGGGCAGGTTAGTGATGGTGAGAGGGCAGGTTAATGATGAAGGTCAGAGGGCAGGTTAATGATGAAGATCAGAGGGCAGGTTAATGATGAAGGTCAGAGGGCAGGTTAATGATGGTGAGAGGGCAGGTTAATGATGGTGAGAGGGCAGGTTAGTGATGAAGGTGAGAGGGCAGGTTAGTGATGAAGGTCAGAGGGCAGGTTAATGATGGTGAGAGGGCAGGTTAATGATGAAGGTCAGAGGGCAGGTTAATGATGGTGAGAGGGCAGGTTAGTGATGGTGAGAGGGCAGGTTAGTGATGGTGAGAGGGCAGGTTAGTGATGGTGAGAGGGCAGGTTAATGATGGTGAGAGGGCAGGTTAGTGATGGTGAGAGTGCAGATTAATGATGAAGGTCAGAGGGCGTTAATGATGAAGGTCAGAGGGCAGGTTAATGATGGTGAGAGGGCAGGTTAGTGATGGTGAGAGGGCAGGTTAGTGATGGTGAGAGGGCAGGTTAGTGATGGTGAGAGGGCAGGTTAATGATGGTGAGAGGGCAGGTTAATGATGGTGAGAGGGCAGGTTAATGATGGTGAGAGGGCAGGTTAATGATGGTCAGAGGGCAGGTTAATGATGGTGAGAGGGCAGGTTAGTGATGGTGAGAGGGCAGGTTAATGATGGTGAGAGGGCAGGTTAATGATGGTGAGAGGGCAGGTTAGTGATGAAGGTCAGAGGGCAGGTTAGTGATGAAGACCTTAAATGACTGAAGGGGCCGAGGGATTAGTGAAGTTTCCAGAACACGTAATAGATCAGAGAGTATTTTTTTAATTTAAGGTACCCAATCATTTTTTTCCAATTAAGGGGCAATTTAGCGCGGCCAATCCACCTACCCTACACATCTTTGGGTTGTGGGGGTGAGACCCACGCAGACACGGGGAGAATGTGAAAATTCCACACGGACAGTGAAGCAGCAGTGCTAACCACTGCGTAACCGTGAATCCCACAATAGAACAGAGAGTATAGAAGGTGGCAGGAATTTAACTTCAGGCTGAGCAAAAAAGGTGTAACAGTTTTACAATTAAATAAGGGTAACTACAAAGACATGAGGGAGGAGTTGGCCAGAGTTGACTGGAGAAGGAGCCGAGCAGGGAAGATAGTGGAACAGCAATGACAGGGGTTTTGGGGGGTTATTCGGGAGGCACAACAGAAATTCATCCCAAGGAGGAGGAAAGATGCTAAGGGAAGGACAAGGCATCCATGGCTGACGAGGGATGTCAAGGACAGCATAAAAGCAAAAGAAAAGACATGTAAAGTGGCGAGGATTAGTGGGAAGCTGGAGGATTGGGAAGCCTTTAAAAGCGAGCAGAGGACAACTAAAAAAGCAATGAGAAAGAAGATGAAGTATGAGTGCCAGCTAGCCAGTAATATACAAGAAGATAAGAAGAGTTTTTTTCAATATATAAAAGGTAAGGGAGAGGCAAAAATAGACATTGGACCACTGGAAAATGAGGCTGGAGAAGTAGTAAGGGGGAACAAAGTAATGGCAGAGGAACTGAATAGTTACTTTGCATCAGTCTTCACAGTGGAAGACACCAGTGGCATATCAGAACTTCAAGAAAGTCAGGGGGCAGAGGTGAGTGCAGTGGCCATCACTAAGGAGAAGGTTCTGGGGAAACTGAAAGGTCTGAAGGTGGATAAATCATCTGGACTGGATGGACTACACCCGAGGGTTCTGAAGGAGATAGCTGAGGAAATTGTGGAGGCATTGGTGGTGATCTTTCAGGAATCACTGGAGGCAGGGAGGGTCCCAGAGGATTGGAAAATGGCTAATGTAACCCCACTGTTTAAGAAGGGAGGGAGGCAGAACACAGAAAATATCTCTCGTTCATAGATAAGTCAGTCTGGTTAAATGAATGCAAGCAAATTTTTATATTAACTGGAAAATGCTTTCTCCGTGTCTTTTGCAGTGTCCTTGAGCTAGTAGAAGCAAAAATTTCAAGATAAAAGTGACCTCAGATTTTAAAAGTCATTTCAACAGAGGCCTTTGTTGAAATGTTTATTCTCCGACGCCTGGAATAATAATTTTTAATGAGTTAGACGGATCGCATTCTTAAGGGAATCCTTATCTGGATTTAGCCCCTTAATTAGTTTCATTGGTTCTAGTTCTCAGCTGAGAGTCCCTTGATTTGTTCAGCAAATTGTCAGTCACTTAACAGGCGAATGGTTAATTAGACATTAATCAATTATCCCAAGTTAATTAAGTGTCCCATGACTTCTGTCCCACGTTCAAACTCCCTACATCACGTCTGGTTTCAACTATCATATTGTTTCAATCTTGTTGAATGTACTTTCATATCAGCTCATGTCAGAACTTATCGTACATTACTTGTAACATTTGAGACAGCCATGGACAGTATTCATATAATTATAACTTACTCATATTATTTCTACAAATTCAATAATTTTCAAGAATCATTTTAGCTAATATTTTAAAGGACCCCCCTTTATAATTGCTGAATCCAACAGGCCGGTTCGCCTCACTGGTTGTTGGTAAGATTGGTAAGATTTTAGAGTCTATTATTAAGGATGACATTGTGAAGTACTCAGAAGTGCATGGTAAAATAGGACTGAGTCAGCATGGATTCATCAAGGGGAGATCATGCCTGACAAATCTGTTAGAGTTCTTTGAGGAGGTAAGAAGGAAGTTAGACAAAGGGGAACCAGTGGACATGATCTATTTAGATTTCCAGAAGGCCTTTGACAAGGTACCGCATAGGAGACTGTTAAATACACATCTCCAAAAATCTGTCCTGGTCCACCCACGTCGATGCTACCACCAAGAAAGCACAACAGCGCCTATACCTCCTCAGGAAACTAAGGAAATTCGGCATGTCCACATTAACCCTTACCAACTTTTACAGATGCACTATAGAAAGCATCCAATCGGGCTGCATCACAGCCTGGTATGGCAACTGTTCGGCCCAAGACCGCAAGAAACTTCAGAGAGTCGTGAATACCGCCCAGTCCATCACACAAACCTGCCTCCCGTCCATTGACTCCATCTACACCTCCCGCTGCCTGGGGAAAGCGGGCAGCATAATCAAGGATCCCTCCCACCCGCTTACTCACTTTTCCAACTTCTTCCATCGAGCAGGAGAACACGCATGAACAGACTCAAAAACAGCTTCTTCCCCGCTGTTACCAGACTCCTAAACGACCCTCTTATTGACTGACCTCATTAACACTACACCCCTGTATGCTTCATCTGATGCCGGTGTTATTGTGTACCTTGTGTTGCCCTATTATGTATTTTCTTTTATTTCCTTTTCTTTTCATGTACTTAATGATCTGTTGAGCTGCTCGCAGAAAAATACTTTTCACTGTACCTCGGTACACATGACAATAAACAAATCCAATCCAAATCCAAATCCAAGTTAAGAGCCCATGGTGTTCAGGGTAAGATCCTGGCATGGATAGAGGATTGGCTGACTGGCAGAAGGCAGAGAGTGGGGATAAAGGGGTCTTTTTCAGGGTGGCAGCCGGTGACTAGTGATGTTCTGCAAGGATCAATGTTGGAACTACAACTATTCACAATATATATTAATGATCTGGAAGAAGGAACTGATTTTGATTTGATTTGATTTATTATTGTCATATGTATTAGTATACAGTGAAAAGTATTGTTTCTTGCATGCCCTACAGACAACGCATACCTTACATAGGGAAGGAAGGATAGACTGCAGAATATAATGTTACAGTTTTAGCAAGGTGTAGAGAAAAGAT
The DNA here is from genome assembly GCF_902713615.1 of Scyliorhinus canicula. Classification (NCBI taxonomy): domain Eukaryota; kingdom Metazoa; phylum Chordata; class Chondrichthyes; order Carcharhiniformes; family Scyliorhinidae; genus Scyliorhinus; species Scyliorhinus canicula. The sequence continues at coordinate 1,007,354 of NC_052154.1, read as the reverse complement.
CAACTTAATACAGGGTAGGTCCATTCAAAAGTCTGATGGCAGCAGGGAAGAAGCTGTTCTTGAGACGGTTGGTACGTGACCTCAAACTTTGGTATCTTTTTCCTTAAGGAAGGAGGTGGAAGAGAGTATGTCCGGGGTGCGTGGGGTCCTTAATTATACTGGCTGCCTTTCTGAGGCAGCGGGAATTATAGACAGAGTCAATGGATGGGAGGCTGGTTTGTGTGATGGACTGGGCTACATTCACGACCTTTTGTAGTTTCCTGCGGTCTTAGGTAGAGCAGGCTCCATACCAAGCTGTGATACAACCAGAAAGAAAGCTTTCTATGGGGCATCTGTAAACGTTGGTGAGGATCGTAGCTGACATGCCAAATTTCCTTAGTCTTCTGAGAAAGTACAGTCTTTGGTGGGCTTTCTTAACTATAGTGTTGGTGTGGGGGGACCAGGACAGGCTGTTGGTGATCTGTACACCAAAGAACTTGAAGCTTTTGACCCTTTCTACTTCGTTCCCATTGATGTAGACAGGGGCATGTTCTCCACTACGCTTCCTGAAGTCGATGACAATCTCCTTCATTTTGTTGACATTGAGGGAGAGATTATTGTCGTCGCACCAGTTCACCAGATTCTCTATCTCATTCCTCTACTCTGTCTCATCATTGTTTGAAATCCGACCCACTACGGTGGTGTCATCAGCAAATTTGAAAATCGAGTTGGAGGGGAATTTGGCCACACAGTCATAGGTGTATAAGGAGTATAGTAGGGGGCTGAGGACACAGCCTTGTGGGGCACCGGTGTTGAGGATGACCGTGGAGGAGGTGTTGTTGCCTATCCTTACTGATTGGGGCCTGTGGGTTAGAAAGTTCAGGATCCAGTTGCAGAGGGAGGAGCCGAGGCCAAGGCCACGGAGTTTGGAGATGAGTTTCGGAGGTATGATGGTGTTGAAGGCTGAGCTGTAGTCGATAAATAGGAGTCTGACATGGGTGTCTTTGTTATCTAGGTGTTCCAGGGTAGAGTGCAGGGCCATGGAGATGGTGTCTGCTGTGGAACTGTTGTGGATCAAGGCAGTCCGGTAGGCTGGAGTTGATTCGTGCCATGACTAACCTTTCGAAGCACTTCATGATGATGGATGTCAGAGCCACTGGACGATAGTCATTAAGGCACGCGGCTTGACTTTTTGTTGGTACAGGGATTTTTTTTTTTTTTTTTTTTTACAAATTTAGATTACCCAATTATTTTTTCCAATTAAGGGGCAATTTAGTGTGGCCAATCCACCTACTCTGCACATTTTTGGGTTGTGGGGGTGAAACCCATGCAGACACGGGGAGAATGTGCAAACTCCACACGGACAGTGACCCAGAGCCGGGATCGAACCTGGGACCTCAGCGCCGTGAGGCGGTTGTGCTAACCACTAGGCCACCGTGCTGCCCATGTTGGTACAGGGATGATGGTCGTCTTCTTGAAGCAGATAGGGACCTCAGATGTTGTAAAGAGCGGTTGAAGATGTCTGCGAATACCCCCTGCCAGCTGATCCGGGCAAGACCGGAGTGCCCGTCCGGGTACCCCATCCGGGCCAGTGGCTTTCCGTGGGTTGACCTTCGAGAAGGCTGCTCTGACGTCTGCAGTGGGGATCTCAGATACAAGTTCATCCGCGGCTTCTGGGGTGGAGGGCTCGCTCTCGCTGACCTCTTGCTCAAAGCAGACATAGAATGCGTTGAGCTAATCAGGGAGGGGTGCGTTGGAGTCGGCGATTTTACATGCCTTTCATCTTGTAGCCTGTTGTGTCTTGCAGACCTTGCCATAGACGGCGGGGGTCCGTGTGGCTAGCCTGGGACTCGAGCTTGGTCCGGTTCTGTCTTTTGGCATCTTTGATGGATTTCCGTCGGTCATATCTGGCTTTCTTGTAGAGGTCAGGGTCACCTTGAACGCCTCAGACCTAGACTTCAGCAAGCAGTGGATATCCCTGTTCATCCAGGGTTTCCGGTTGGGATTTGCTTCTTTGGCACACAGTCTTCTACACACTTACTAATGAAGTCAGTTACTGTAGTGGGTACTCGTTCAGGCTGGTCGCAGAGATTGTATCCTGATGCATTGATGATATAAAGATCTGGGGCTAGATTCTCCCCTACCCAGTGGGGTGGGGGAGCCCTGGCGGGATGGAGTGGTGTGAACCAATCCGACGTCAGGCCGCCCCAAAGTTGCGGATTTCTCCGCACCTTCAGTGTCCAAGCCCTCACCTTCAGGGGCCAAGCCCTCACCTTCAGGGTCCAAGCCCTCACCTTGAGGGGCTAGGCCGGCGCCTGAGTGCTTCCCGTCCCACCAGCTGGCATGGAAGGCCGGGGCCGAAAGGACATCGCCGGCCGGCGGATGTGCGGGAGCGTCAGTGGCAGCTGACATCATCTCCACGCATGCGCAGGGGAGGGGTCACTTCCACATCGGCCACCGTGGAGGCCCGCGCGGAAGGAGAAGAGTGCCCCCACGGCACAAGCCCGCCTGCGGATCGGTGGGCCCCGATCGCGGGCCAGGCCACCGTGGGGGCACCCCCGGGGCCAGATTGCCCCCCCCCCCCCAGACCCCAGAGCCCGCCCCGCCGCCTGGTCGTGCCGGTAAATACCTTGTTTAGTTCACGCCGGCAGGACCAGCATAACAGCAGTGGGACTTCGGCCCATCGTGGGCCGGAGAATCGTCAGGGGGTCCCGCCGATAAGCACAGCGCGATTCCCGCCCCGCCCAATATCCGGTGCCGGAGAATTCGGCAGCCGGTAGGGGTGGGATTCACGCTGGCCCCCGGCGATTCTCTAACCCGGTGGGGGGGTCAGAGAATCCAGCCCCTGTAGAGGGACAATTTGTGTTGAGGAAGCAGAGAGGCTGCAGAAGGATCTGGGCAGGCTGGGAGACTGGGAATGAAGTGGCAGATGGAATACAATGTGGAAAAGTGTGAGGTGAAATGAAATGAAAATCGCTTATTGTCACGAGTAGGCTTCAAATGAAGTTACTGTGAAAAGCCCCTAGTCGCCACATTCCGGTGCCTGTCCAGGGAGGCTGGTACGGGAATTGAATCGTGCTGCTGGCCTGCTTGGTCTGCTTTCAAAGCCAACTATTTAGCCCAGTGTGCTAAACCAGCCCTTTGGAAGGAAGAATAGAGGCTTAGATTATTTTCTAAATGGGAAAGGCTTCGGGAATCGGAAGCACAAAAGAACTTAGGAGTCTTAGTTCAGGATTCTCTTAAGGTTGGCAGTTAAGAAGGCAAATGCAATTTTAACATTCATGTCAAGAGGGCTAGAATACAAGGCCAGGGATGTACTTCTGAGGCTGTATAAGGCTCTGGTCAGACCCCATTTGGAGTATTGTGAGCAGTTTTGGGCCCCGTATCTAAGGAAGGATGTACTGGCCTTGGAAAGGGTCCAGAGGAGGTTCACAAGAATGATCCCTGGAATGAAGAACTTGTCGTATGAGGAACGGTTGAGGACTCTGGGTCTGTACTCGTTGGAGTTTAGAAGGATGAGGGGGGGATCTTATTGAAACTTGCAAGATACTGCGAGGCCTGGATAGAGTGGACGTGGAGAGGATGTTTCCACTTGTAGGAAAAACTAGAAACAGAGGACACAATCTCAGAGTATAGGGATGGTCCTTTAAAACAGAGATGAGGAGGTATTTGTTCAGCCAGAGGGTGGTGAATCTGTGGAACTCTTTGCCGCAGAAGGCTGTGGAGGCCAAATCACTGAGTGTCTTTAATACAGAGATCGATAGGTTCTTGATTAATAAGGGGATCAGGGGTTATGGGGAGAAGGCAGGAGAATGGGGATGAGAAAATATCAGCCATGATTGAATGGCGGAGCAGACTCGATGAGCCGAGTGGCCTAATTTTGCTCCTATGTCTTATGGTTTTATTGTCTAACAGGCGCCGGAGTGTGGCGACTAGGGGCTTTTCACAGTAACTTCATTGCAGTGTTAATGTAAGCTTACTTGTGACAAATTGAATTGAAAATCGCTTATTGTCACAAGTCGGCTTTATAAATAATAAAGGTTATTATTATTATTGTAAGAAGTCTTACAACACCAGGTTAAAGTCCAACAGGTTTGTTTCAAACACGAGCTTTCGGAGCACGGCTCCTTCTTCACCTGAAGAAGGAGCCGTGCTCCGAAAGCTCGTGTTTGAAACAAACCTGTTGGACTTTAACCTGGTGTTGTAAGACTTCTTACTGTGCTCACCCCAGTCCAACGCCGGCATCTCCACATCATGGCTATTATTATTATTGGAAGAGACAATCTGAAATAAAGGGTAAAATTCTTCAAGGGGGTGCAGGAGCTGATGGTTCCGGGTGTATCTGTGCGTACCTATTGAGGTGGAGAGAGCAGTTAATAAAACAGAGAGTATTTTGGGATGTTTTAATAGGGGCGCAGAGTACAAGAGGAAGGAGGTGATGCTGAACCTATACAGACACTAGTTACACCTCAGCTGGAATATTGTGTCCAGTTCTGGGGGCCACACTATAGGAAGGATGTGAACACATTGGAGAGAGAGCAGGAGAGGTTTATAAGAATGGTTTGGGGGTGAGAAACTTCAGTTATGAGGACAGATTGGAGAGGTTGGGACTGTTCCCCTTGGAGAGAAGAAGGCTGAGAGGAGATTTGATCGAGATGTTGAAAATAATGGGGGGGGATGGACAGAGTAGACGGGGAGAAACTGTTCCCCCTCGAAAAAGGACCGAGAACGAGAGGACACAGATTTAAAGTGATTTGCAAAAGAAGCAAATGTGATGTGAGAATAAACTTTTTCACACAGAGAGTTTGGATTTGGAGTGTGCGGCAAGAAAATATGGTGGGGGCAGTTCAATCAGACATTCCAGAGGACAGAAGATGATGATTTGAATAGAAGCAATTGTGCTGGGATTCAGGAAAAAGACAAGAGAATAACACAAAGCCATGGGGCGAAATTCTCCCAAAACGGGAGAAATCGTCAAACTGCCGTAAAACCCGGGCGGGTTTTACGGCATCGCGCCCCTTCCCGACGGGGGACCGATTCTGGTCCCCGGTCGGGGCTAGCAGCCCGACGTCGGAGGCTCCGACAAGTCGGGCTTAACGAAAATTGTTAAGCCCGCTTGTTGGACTTAGCGCCGGCTGACGCGTCATATGACGTCAGCCGCGCATGCGCAGGTGGGAAGACTCCAACCCGCGCATGCGCGGGTGACGTCATCGCGTTTTTGCGCGAAACCCGCGCATGCGCGGTCCGGGTTGCCCCTCAGCCGCCCCGCGTATTGATACTGCGGGGCGGCGGAAGGACAAATAGTGCGCGGGCATCGGGCCCGCTGCCCGCGATCGGTGGGCACCGATCGCGGGCCCATGGCACCCTTGGCACGGCCGTGGTACTGCCGTGCCAATCGGTGCCATGGTTATTTTTTGCGAGTTTGTCACGACGTTTTTACGAACGGCAGGACCAGGTGTGTTTGCCGTTCGTAAAAAGGTCGTAAAGGGCTGGGACTTCGGCCCTTCTAACAGCTGTGAATCGCTGCCGGCCGTAAAAAAACGGCGGCAGCGATTCGTGTCGGGATTTCGGCGGGGGGGGGGAGAATAGCGGGAGGGCGTCAAAAAAGTCGGGAAGGCCCTCCCGCTATTCTCCCACCCGTCGTGGGGGGGGGGAGAATTTCGCCCATGCTTTTTGGAGACCTGGTGCAGACATGATGGGCCCAATGTCCTCCTTCTGTCACAGTTTTGTGATTCTGGGGGTGGGGGTGAGTGAGAGGAGAAAGTTGCAGGGTGAAGGGAAGAGAAAGAGGCTGCTCCGGGAGGGGTGAAAGCAGGGGTTCAGTGTAAAGTTAAAACTCAACTTTATGAGTTTGGAGCACTCGAACTCCTCAGCATCAATGCAGTTCTGGGTGACAAATCTCATCCCTTAAGACTGGGACCTGACCCAGGACAGAGGATAAAATGGAGCTGTTCCCTACCTTCAGGAAAGGAATGACGAAAGGTCTCAGGGGGAAGTTAGTTGCTTCCTGCAGGTTTGAATGAAACTCCTCAATGGACCAGGTTGAATCCTGCAACATAATAATAACATGTGACCATGTCAGATCCCCCAAAACAGCCACATATTGACATCATGAGCAGATAGATAGTGCATCATTATTGTATTACATAGATGTACCGAAGATAGCCATGGACAGACACAGAACCAAAATGGCAAATAGTTTCTGCAGCTGGAAAAGAGCTGGGCCATCTGAGACACTGGACACGAGCATCAACTAAATTTATAATTCTCAAATGAATAGTAGATGATCTGTTACAGTTACTGTTATTGTTGCAGCTGCAACACACAATGAACATCAAATGAATGGTGGGTGACAGGGTGGAGAGGTGAGAGGGAGGCAGGATTTCTGAGAGAAGGATAGATCAGTCATTTTTCAATTTTATTTAGCTACAGGAGTGGCCCAAGGAAGGAAATATTGCAAATATTGCAACCTTTTCCAAAGATAAAAGAGAAGGATAAAGCTAGCAATTAAAAGGCAGTTATTTTAAGGTCTATGTTGAGGAAGGTTCGAGATGTTTTAGGCACCGGTTTAGCTCAGTTGGCTGGGCAGCTAGTTTGTGATGTAGAGCAAGGCCAACAGCCTCCGGTCCCTGTCTGTGTGGAGTCTGCACGCTCTCCCCGTGTCTGTGAGGGTTTCCTCTGGGTGCTCTGGATTCCTCCCACAGTCCAAAGGTGTGCAGGTTGGTGGATTGGCCGTGATCAGTGTGCGGAGTTACAGGGACTGGGAGGTGCTCTTTCAGAGGGTCGGTGCAGGCTCGATGAGGATTGTAGGGATTCTATAGATTTCCCCATAGAATCCCCTCCACTATTCAATGAGACCCTGACTGATCTGATCATAATCCCCAACTCCACTTTCTCATACACCTTGATTCTCTCACTGACTAACAATCTGTCTCTCTCAGCCTTGAACATACTTAACGACCCGGCCCCTACAGCTCTCTGCGGTAACGGCCCGGCCCCTACAGCTCTCTGCGGTAACGGCCCGGCCTCTACAGCTCTCTGCGGTAACGGCCCGGCCCCTACAGCTCTCTGCGGTAACGGCCCGGCCCCTACAGCTCTCTGCGGTAACGGCCCGGCCTCTACAGCTCTCTGCGGTAAGGTCCCGGCCTCTACAGCTCTCTGCGGTAACGGCCCGGCCCCTACAGCTCTCTGCGGTAACGGCCCGGCCCCTACAGCTCTCTGCGGTAACGGCCCGGCCCCTACAGCTCTCTGCGGTAAGGGCCCGGCCCCTACAGCTCTCTGCGGTAACGGCCCGGCCCCTACAGCTCTCTGCGGTAACGGCCCGGCCCCTACAGCTCTCTGCGGTAACGGCCCGGCCCCTACAGCTCTCTGCGGTAACGGCCCGGCCCCTACAGCTCTCTGCGGTAACGGCCCGGCCCCTACAGCTCTCTGCGGTAACGGCCCGGCCCCTACAGCTCTCTGCGGTAACGGCCCAGCCTCTACAGCTCTCTGCGGTAACGGCCCAGCCTCTACAGCTCTCTGCGGTAACGGCCCGGCCACTACAGCTCTCTGCGGTAACGGCCCGGCCCCTACAGCTCTCTGCGGTAACGGCCCGGCCCCTACAGCTCTCTGCGGTAACGGCCCGGCCCCTACAGCTCTCTGCGGTAACGGCCCGGCCTCTACAGCTCTCTGCAGTAACGGCCCAGCCCCTACAGCTCTCTGCGGTAACGGCCCGGCCCCTACAGCTCTCTGCGGTAACGGCCCAGCCCCTACAGCTCTCTGCGGTAACGGCCCGGCCCCTACAGCTCTCTGCGGTAACGGCCCGGCCTCTACAGCTCTCTGCGGTAACGGCCCGGCCTCTACAGCTCTCTGCGGTAACGGCCCGGCCTCTACAGCTCTCTGCGGTAACGACCCGGCCTCTACAGCTCTCTGCGGTAACGGCCCAGCCCCTACAGCTCTCTGCGGTAACGGCCCGGCCTCTACAGCTCTCTGCGGTAACGGCCCGGCCCCTACAGCTCTCTGCGGTAACGGCCCGGCCCCTACAGCTCTCTGCGGTAACGGCCCGGCCTCTACAGCTCTCTGCGGTACAGAATTCCACAGATTCACTCCCCTCTGAGAGAAGATATTCCTCCTCATCTCTGTCTGAAATGGGTGACCCCTTACTCTGAGATTCTGCCCTCTGGTCCCAGACTCTCCCACACGGGGAAACATCCTCACAGCATCGTCCCTGTCAAACCCCCTGAGACTCCGATATGTCTCAATAAGGTCGTCTCTCATTCGTCTAAACTCCAATGAGTACAGGCCCAACCTACTCAACATCTCCTCATAAGGAAACCCCTCCATACCCGGGATCAAGCGAGTGAACCTTCTCTGGACATCTTCCAATGGCGGTGTATGTTTCCCAGCGTGGGTTCAATTCCTGTACCGGCTGAGGTTATCCATGAAGACCCCGCCTGCTCACCCTTGCCCCTCGCCTGAGGTTAGGTTAGGTGACGTTCAGGTTCAATCACCCAGGGCCGGCTCAAGGTACCGGCAACTCGGGCAGTCGCCCGGGGCGCCATGTGCTAGGGGGGCGCCATCAAGTCTATGTCTATGTATTTGCATTATGTATTTCTGTATGTCCCTATGTGTTTCATGGTACAGGTGACAATAAATCAAATCTAATTAATTCAGTGGCCGAAAGGTTGTAAGATTCTAAGGACAATCTGCGCATTTGCAACATGTTGCCTCCGCTTGATGGCAGCTACGCATGCTCAGTAGCTGCCTACGCGCAGCCCGGAGTCACGTGAGGTGCTCCTTCAGCCGCGGCCCCGCCCCCTGTGCGGCCGCCATGTTGATTGGCCTCGGCCGCCTGCCGGTCTGGTTCAGCCGCTGGCGGCTGCTCAGTGTCTGTGTGAGGCAGTGGCTGCACGGAGGGTCCTCGGCGGGAGGAGGGCCGCCGAGGGGAGCAGGAAAAGGCTATCCGCAGCGGGGAAAGGTGATGGAGCGCAGCGCTGGAGGCCTTTCAAATTGGCACGTAAGGGCGCCGAAGTTCAGCTTGCCCAGGGCGCCAGCAACCCTAGGGCCGCTGCTGCAATCACCACCAGTCTGCTCTCCCGCTCAAAGCAGAAAGCAGCCTCTGGTCACCTGGGACTACGGCGACTTTACTTTTACTTTATTTTCATAAACAATCAACCAGGAGAGAATTAACAGCCACGTGTGAGCAGTGGCCAATAAAAGAGAGGCAGCATAGATTTGTTTAGGGAAAATAGTGTTTGACATAAATGAGTTTGGGAATGAGGTGATAGAGAGAGTAGCATTGATGGTGTGTTTGTGGCCAAGTCATTTGCGTTTGAAAAAGTATCACGTAGTGAGCCTAGGGCAAATGGGAGAAGGGAGGGAACCAAACGTTCCGATTCTTCACATCACAGAACAATTTCATGACAGGTTCTGTGGAGTAGAATGAGAAAAATGCCCAAGCCAATTGGCCATGGTTATGTTTTGACTTGAACATCAGGAATATTTTTGAGTTGATGATTATTTACAGAGAAACAGGTTCCATCCAACTACTCAACCAGTTTACCAACAATGTCGAACAGGAGCAAGCAGATCCTTGAATCACTATTAAGGAATGGGTTGAGAAACATTCCAATTAGATGTCTCATTGATCCAATATTTGGCACTGTGTAAAGAAGCTAAGGTGGGCTTTGGGCAATGTGATGTGATGATAGAGTTTGGTGCTGAGTGTGATCAAAGAACAATAAAGGTGTTTGGGAAAAGGAGCAGATCTCTTGACTCTTTACTCAACAGCAGCCTGGGGCTAACATTGGCAGCAGAGGATGGTTCCTGTGCCAATGTAAAGGGTTGAAAGATACTTTGCCAGGAAAATAATAATAATTTTTTTTTCAACCAAGGAGTGAGTGAGAAGGAAAAAGAAAATCTGTCTGAAGCTGGGATAAAGATGTCCGGATATGACTATCCGCCATTACTATCTGAAAGGGGATGGTACGACCAATGGAGAAGTGCAGTAGTTATGTAGCCTTGGGAAAGAGGAAACAAGGTATGGCATTGGCTCTTTCTCCACCTTATGACAGTATAATCCGAAGCAAAGTGTTTTCTGAACTGGAATTGGAAGAGTTAGACTCAGAAGAAGGTCTGGATATTCTATTGCGTTTTATGGATAAGATTTATCAAAAGGATGACTTGTTAAGTGCGTATGAAGCCTGGTCAGAGTTCGATAGATTCCGGAACACAGGGGATATCTCTATTGAGGACTATATACTGGAATTTATCAGCCTATACAGAAGGCTGCACAAACACTGCCTGGAATTTCCACAGTCTGTGTTGGCATTGAAGTTACTGGACTGTGTTAGAGTGACCAATATGGATAGACTCCTGGTTTGGACTAGAGTTCAGTTTGTGGATAATGATGGCCTTATTCGATCAGATGATAGAGGCCTTAAAGAAGTTCCTGGGGAAACATTCAATTCCTGTGGCTCTTATGTCACAAATGGGTCAGTCAGCAATAAAGCAGACTATGGAAGATACACTATTGACAGGATGGCGAGATCGTACGGCTACAAACAGGTTACGAGAATATGGAAGGAGATCGGGACCCGGAAATTATGAGGACAGAAACTCATTTAAAACTTAAAATAGGAGGAGGGACATGGAGAATGGAAATAGAAAAATGAACCCCAGAAATACCCGGGGCATGATAAATCGATGTTTTCGATGTGACTCTCAATGCCATTATGCTTTCAACTGTCCAACACGTTATAATAATGTTTGAAGCGACACATGACACGGAAGAGTCAGACGAGGAAAAAGATAGTGACCAGAAAGAAGGCATTGTCCTATTAACAAGCAGTTTTACGGCGGTAATGAGGGTGTTGGTTGCAGAATCCTTTAACTGTGCTGTATTGGACAGTGGCTGCACATCTACTGTGTGTGGGATTGACTGGTTAAAATGTTAGCTGGACTCTTTGAATGCTGAAAATCGTAACAAGGTTAAGGAATTTGAAAGTTCCACAAGTTTCAGGTTTGGGGATGATAATACTCTGAAGTCGCTGAAAAGAGTGGTGATCCCTTGCAATATTGTCAGAGTGAATCATTTCATTTGCACGGATGTTGTATCAAGTGAGATACCTTTGCTTCTGAGCAGACTGTCGATGAAGAAAGCACACATGAAGCTGGATATGGAATGGAACAGGATAAGGCAACAGTGTTTGGAAAGACGGTGGACTTACAATTTACACAGTCGGGACACTATTGTATTCCATTACTGCCAAATAATATTTCAGGTGCAGTTGTTAAAGATGTGTTATTGGCAGCTGGAAATGGGACTTCAGCTTATAAAAAGATAGTTGTATTAAAACTGCCATCCCGATTTTTATCGGGAGCGGAGAATACCGCCCATAATGAGGGCAAATAAAGCGTTGGTCAAACTAAAAATGGAGGAGTGTGTTTTGAGGTTCCCACTTTTAGTTAATCTTAGGCACTTAACTCATAGTTTATAGTGATGCATCCTATGCAAATTTATGTGATAGGGTTTCAAGCGCAGGAGGTTTTATAATTTTCCATATGGGGAACAATGGTAAATGTTGCCCTCTTGTGTGGGAAACAAAGAAAATAAGGAGAGTGGTCAAAAGCACTTTGGCTGCTGAGACGTTAAGCCTTGTAGAGGCGGTGGATATGGTCCTTTATATATCTCAGATATTGACAGAAATGTTGGGATTAGGGGATTTGGGTAATATACCTATTGACTGTCACATTGACAATAAATCCCTGTGGGAAAATGTGCACTCTACAAAAAGTGTCGATGAGAAAGGCTAAGGATAGACATCGCAAGTTTGAAGCAGATATTGTACAGAGTGGGAGTAGCAAAAATTAAATGGGTCGACAGTAGCTATCAATTATCAGACTGTTTTACAAAAGGAGGGGCTAGTTCACAGAAACCTTTGGATATTGTTAATGAAGGGCACCTGTTTCTGTGACTATTTTGTTTTGTTTTTCTTCCAAAAAAAAAGGAAAAAAAAGAGGGGGGAAATTGCGTGTGTGTTTTTGAGTTTCTTGTAATTGTGTTTTCACCAAATTAGTTTTTTTCTCCAAGGAAGGGGGAGACTGTTAAGGAATTATCATCGAATTTACAGTGCAGAAGGAGGCCATTCAGCCCATCGAGTCTGCACCGGCTCTTGGAAAGAGCATCCTACCCAAGGTCAACACCTCCACCCTATCCCCATAACCCAGTAACCCCACCAAACACTAAGGGCAATTTTGGACACTAAGGGCAATTTACCATGGCCAATCCACCTAACCCGCACATCTTTGGACTGTGGGAGGAAACCGGAGCACCCGGAGGAAACCCATGCACACACGGGGAGGATGTGCAGACTCCGCACAGACAGTGACCCAAGCCGGAATCGAAACTGGGACCCTGGAGCTGTGAAGCGATTGTGCTATCCACAATGCTACCGTGCTGCCCCAAATTAGATGTCTCATTGATCCAATAATTGGCACTGTGTAAAGAAGCTAAGGTGGCCTTTGGGCAATGTGATGTGATGATAGAGTTTGGTGCTGAGTGTGATCAAAGAACAATAAAGGTGTTTGGGAAAAGGAGCAGATCTCTTGACTCTTTACTCTACAGCAGCCTGGGGCTAACAGCCACCATTCCATTGATCCTGTTTGGCCACTATCGAGCAAGCACCCTGGGACGGGACAGAGAACAGTTAGCCACAGGGACATGGAAGCAAGTGAGATGTTTAAAGGGGAAAACAAAGAGAAGGAAATAGAGTGGGAGAAAAAAATAACAGCAAGATCACAGCATAGGTTAGATACTAAAGCTCTTCAAGGGGGGAAATCTGCCATCCTTACCCGGTCTGACCTACATGTGACTCCAGACCCGCAGCAATGTGGTTGGGTCTTAGCTTTCCTCTGAAATGACCGAGCAAACCATTTATTGTCAGGATAACAAATGCTGACCTTGCCAATGACTCCACATCTCATCCCAAAGTGTCTCACAGGACCATTATCCAATAAGCTGTGACCCAAAGCCACACAAGAAATGTCAGGTCAGATAACCAAAAGCTTGGTCAAGGATGTAGGTTTGAAGGAACATCTTCAAAGATGAAAGAAAAGGAGGGATGGGGATTTTTAGGGATAAAATTGCACAGTTTCGGCACAAAGCAGCTGAATTATTAAAACGAGGAATGCAATTATCTTGGAGTGTCGTGTGGCTGGAGGAGATTACACAGGTGGGGAATGGAGGGATTGGGAAACTGGGATGGGAATTTTATAATCAAGACCAGTGAGCACACAGTGATGGGTGAAGACGAGGACATGGGGGTGGGGGGGGGGGGGGGGGGGGGCAGTGTTAATTCACAGAAGGTGGAAATTGTACAGCCAGCATTGGAAGCAAGGGTGATGATTTGGGTGGCAGAGGAGGCACGGCAGAGTCTGATGTGTTGGGTAAGCTGGGTCTGTGAGAGAGACAGGCTTCCAACACTTGGAGAAATGCAACTCGATTTTATTGAACTCTTAACTATCATACATACTTTAACGGTGGGTTGACACTATGCTGACTTGACTGGAGACCTGAGGCCAACCTGACCAGACTATCTGACTACCACATGGTGTTTGTTCTAGTTGTTGCTCACGGGCTCTGGCTGTCTCAGAGGCTGCATCCCAAGAGAGCGGGAAAACTCTGGCTTTATAGTGGCCGTGACCTGTCTGGTGATTGGCTGCTGTGTTCTGTGTGTTCATTGGTTATCCTGTGTGTCAATCACTGCCTGTCTGTGCACCATCATGTATCTGTGTGTATATTATGACAGCGTCAGGTAATATTATGCAGGTTAGAATAGGCAGTTTTAGATATGAGGTCGGAAGCTCATCTCAGGGTCAAGTGCAAGATCAGCAGTGGGATGCTCCGTTATTCCGGCCGATCAATGGGGTTTCCCCCATCGGGAAACACCTCCCCCCCCCCCCCCAGGCCGCCGGCAAAACGGAGCATCCCGCGGGCAGAGATTCCAGTCCCAGAGTTGTGAACTCTATTCCAGAGGATTGTGGAATCTCCGTTCTTCAATACATTTGAGGCTGGTGTGCAAGGAATTCTGGTCTCTGGGTGAATCAAGGGATATGGGGAGCTCAGACAGGAAGTTGCAGGATCAGACATGATTGTATCGAATGGCAGAAGCGGCTCAGTGGGCTGTACGGTCGACTCTTGCTCCTAATTCTTGTGTTTCTGAACAGTTCTGTTCACCCTCAGATAGCTGCCAGCGAAGGAAATGAAGGTGGTCACTGTGGCAGGAGGCTGGGGGCTGGTAAAGGGGGGCTGGGGGCTGGGGGAGGGGATCTAGGGGAGGGGAGCTGGGGGAGGGGGCTAAGGGCTGGGGGAGGAGGCTGGGGGCTGGGGGGGGGCTGGGGGATGGCGTTGGGGGGCTGGGGGGCTGGGGCTGGGGGCTAGGGGCTAGGGGCTGGGGGCTAGGGGCTGGGGGGCTGGGGCTAGGGGCTGGGGGCTAGGGGCTGGGGGCTAGGGGGCTGGGGGCTAGGGGTTGGGGGGCTGGGGCTGGGGGCTAGGGGCTGGGGGGGGCAAGGGGGCTGGGGGCTGGGGGAGGGGGCTGGGGGCTGGGGGCTGGGGGGCTGGGAGCTGGGGGATGGGAGCCAGGGTAATGGCTTTGTTCCCAATATTTACTAGGAGAATATTTAAAAACATAATAGTTGTTTTTTGGGATGTTACCCGAGCCAGGAATGACCTTGAATAATTTTGAGAAAATGGAGGGACGAGGGAGTTGGTGGTGAGGTAAGTTAGGGTGCTGTCACAATAAGGCTTGTTCTAAAGCTCTCTCTACATTTCCTTATCAAACACTCTCAGGATAGGTACAGCACGGGGTTAGATACAGAGTAAAGCTCCCTCCACACTGTCCCCATCAAACACTCCCAGGACAGGTACAGCACGGGGTTAGATACAGAATAAAGGTCCCTCTACACTGTCCCCATCAAACACTCCCAGGACAGGTACAGCACGGGGTTAGATACAGAGTAAAGCTCCCTCCACACTGTCCCCATCAAACACTCCCAGGACAGGTACAGCACGGGGTTAGATACAGAATAAAGCTCCCTCTACACTGTCCCCATCAAACACTCCCAGGGCAGGTACAGCACGGGGTTAGATACAGAGTAAAGCTCCCTCTACACTGTCCCCATCAAACACTCCCAGGACAGGTACAGCACGGGGTTAGATACAGAGTAATGCTCCCTCTACACTGTCCCCATCAAACACTCTCAGGACAGGTACAGCACGGGGTTAGACACAGAGTAAAGCTCCCTCTACACTGTCCCCATCAAACACTCCCAGGACAGGTACAGCACGGGTTAGATACAGAGTAAAGCTCCCTCTACACTGTCCCCATCAAACACTCCCAGAACAGGTACAGCACGAGGTTAGATACAGAGTAAAGCTCCCTCTACACTGTCCCCATCAAACACTCCCAGGACAGGTACAGCACGGGGTTAGATACAGAGTAAAGCTCCCTCTACACTGTCCCCATCAAACACTCCCAGGACAGGTACAGCACGAGGTTAGATACAGAGTAAAGCTCCCTCTACACTGTCCCCATCAAACACTCCCAGGACAGGTACAGCACGGGGTTAGATACAGAGTAAAGCTCCCTCTACACTGTCCCCATCAAACACTCCCAGGACAGGTACAGCACGGGGTTAGATACAGAGTAAAGCTCCTTCTACACTGTCCCCATCAAACACTCCCAGGACAGGTACAGCACGGGGTTAGATACAGAGTAAAGCTCCCTCTACACTGTCCCCATCAAACACTCCCAGGACAGGTACAGCACAGGGTTAGATACAGAGTAAAGCTCCCTCTACACTGTCCCCATCAAACACTCCCAGGACAGGTACAGCACGGGGTTAGATACAGAGTAAAGCTCCTTCTACACTGTCCCCATCAAACACTCCCAGGACAGGTACAGCACGGGGTTAGATACAGAGTAAAGCTCCCTCTACACTGTCCCCATCAAACACTCCCAGGACAGGTACAGCACGGGGTTAGATACAGAGTAAAGCTCCCTCCACACTGTCCCCATCAAACATTCCCAGGACAGGTACAGCACGGGGTTAGATACAGAATAAAGCTCCCTCTACACTGTCCCCATCAAACACTCCCAGGGCAGGTACAGCACGGGGTTAGATACAGAGTAAAGCTCCCTCTACACTGTCCCCATCAAACACTCCCAGGACAGGTACAGCACGGGGTTAGATACAGAGTAATGCTCCCTCTACACTGTCCCCATCAAACACTCTCAGGACAGGTACAGCACGGGGTTAGACACAGAGTAAAGCTCCCTCTACACTGTCCCCATCAAACACTCCCAGGACAGGTACAGCACGGGGTTAGATACAGAGTAAAGCTCCCTCTACACTGTCCCCATCAAACACTCCCAGAACAGGTGCAGCACGAGGTTAGATACAGAGTAAAGCTCCCTCTACACTGTCCCCATCAAACACTCCCAGGACAGGTACAGCACGGGGTTAGATACAGAGTAAAGCTCCCTCTACACTGTCCCCATCAAACACTCCCAGGACAGGTACAGCACGAGGTTAGATACAGAGTAAAGCTCCCTCTACACTGTCCCCATCAAACACTCCCAGGACAGGTACAGCACGGGGTTAGATACAGAGTAAAGCTCCCTCTACACTGTCCCCATCAAACACTCCCAGGACAGGTACAGCACGGGGTTAGATACAGAGTAAAGCTCCTTCTACACTGTCCCCATCAAACACTCCCAGGACAGGTACAGCACGGGGTTAGATACAGAGTAAAGCTCCCTCTACACTGTCCCCATCAAACACTCCCAGGACAGGTACAGCACAGGGTTAGATACAGAGTAAAGCTCCCTCTACACTGTCCCCATCAAACACTCCCAGGACAGGTACAGCACGGGGTTAGATACAGAGTAAAGCTCCTTCTACACTGTCCCCATCAAACACTCCCAGGACAGGTACAGCACGGGGTTAGATACAGAGTAAAGCTCCCTCTACACTGTCCCCATCAAACACTCCCAGGACAGGTACAGCACGGGGTTAGATACAGAGTAAAGCTCCTTCTACACTGTCCCCATCAAACACTCCCAGGACAGGTACAGCACGGGGTTAGATACAGAGTAAAGCTCCCTCTACACTGTCCCCATCAAACACTCCCAGGACAGGTACAGCACAGGGTTAGATACAGAGTAAAGCTCCCTCTACACTGTCCCCATCAAACACTCCCAGGACAGGTACAGCACGGGGTTAGATACAGAGCAAAGCTCCTTCTACACTGTCCCCATCAAACACTCCCAGGACAGGTACAGCACGGGGTTAGATACAGAGTAAAG
Source organism: Scyliorhinus canicula (assembly GCF_902713615.1). Lineage (NCBI taxonomy): Eukaryota > Metazoa > Chordata > Chondrichthyes > Carcharhiniformes > Scyliorhinidae > Scyliorhinus > Scyliorhinus canicula. Next base: position 990,030 of record NC_052154.1, on the reverse strand, counting down.
CTCCCTCTACACTGTCCCCATCAAACACTCCCAGGACAGGTACAGCACGGGGTTAGATACAGAGTAAAGCTCGCTCTACACTGTCCCCATCAAACACTCCCAGGACAGGGACAGTGATGGAACCATCAATTCACTAGACATGTGCTTTAAGATATGAACAGTGGTTTTAATCTACTTACTACAGAGCCAGCCTGTTACCCGTTGAACTCTCGATGAACTGCAGGCTGGCTCTGGACACGGTTATTTATACAGCAGTCAAGGGGGAGGAGTCATGGGCGGAGCCAAGGGTGGAGCCCTGTACAAACTCCTGGGCATTCCCAGAGCTACTCCCCCTAGTTGTCGGATAACGCTACTGCGCTTACAATGGTATTGGTAAATACAGTGTGAATTACTAAGTTACATTCACCACATTCACCCCCTGCAAAAAAAATAAAGTCCGGTGGGGGTGGTGGTCTACAAAGTAAGTCTGTCGGTGGTCGAACTGTCCGCTGTGACCTACGGAGCACCGGGGTTGCAGCCTCTTGCGGTGGCTGGATGGGTGTTGTGTGCTGGGGTACAATGGCGGACTCCAGGGAGGGTTGTATCCGAGCTTCATACTCTTCTGGTTCGACCGGGGACTAGGGGCGCTGGGGGCTGGCCGGTGCGGGTGCACGGAACTGGTGGAGCGAGCTCGTGGGCTCGGGAGCGCAAGGGGGCGGCAGCATGGGGTGTAAGGGGGGGTAGAGGGGGCGCTGGATCCGGCGGGTGCCAGATCCCAGAGGGATACTGTGTCCTGGCGGCCGTCAGGGAACTCGACGAAGGCGTATTGGGGGTTGGAGTGGAGCAGGCGCACCTTCTCAACAACAAAGAGCAAAGAACAAAGAAAATTACAGCACAGGAACAGGCCCTTCGGCCCTCCCAGCCTGCGCCGATCCAGATCCTTTATCTAAACCTGTTGCCTATTTTCCAAGGATCTACTTCCCTCTGTTCCCCGCCCGTTCATATATCTGTCTAGATGCTTCTTAAATGATGCTATCGTGCCCGCCTCTACCACCTCCGCTGGTAAAGCGTTCCAGGCACCCACCACCCTCTGCGTAAAAAACTTTCCACGCACATCTCCCTTAAACTTTACCCCTCTCACCTTGAAATCGTGACCCCTTGTAACTGACACCCCCATTCTTGGGAAAAGCTTGTTGCTATCCACCTTGTCCATACCTCTCATAATTTTGTAGACCTCAATCAGGTCCCCCCTCAACCTCCGTCTTTCCAACGAAAACAATCCTAATCTACTCAACCTTTCTTCATAGCTAGCACCCTCCATACCAGGCAACATGCTGGTGAACCTCCTCTGCACCCTCTCCAAGGCATCCAAGGGGGTCGGTTTTGTGTGCCCTGACGTGTTTCCTCAGGAGTACGGGGCCCGGTGTCCTCAGTTATGCCGGAAGTGAGACCCCCGTGGTAGTGCCCCTGGAAAAAATGAAGAGCCTCTTGTGAGGGGTCTGATTGGTCACTGTGCATAAGAGGGACCTAATAGCGTGGAGCGCGTCTGGGAGGACTTCCTGCCACTGGGAGACTTGGAGCTTTCTAGACCGGAGGGTCAGTAGGACGGTCTTCCAGACCGTCGCGTTCTCCCTCTCCACCTGCCCGTTCCCCCTGGGGTTGTAGCTGGTAGTCCTGCTCGAGTCAATGCCCTTGTCGAGCAGGTACTGACGCAGCTCGTCGCTCATAAAGGACGAACCCCTGTCGCTGTGCACGTAGCTGGGGAAACCAAACAGGGTGAAGATGCTATGCAGGGCCCTAATAACTGTGTGGGAGGTCACATCGGGGCATGGAATGGCAAAGGGAATCGGGAGAACTCATCTACGACGTTTAGAAAGTAAACGTTCTTGTTAGTTGAGGGGAGTAGCCCTTTGAAATCAATCGCGAGGCGTTCAACGGGCCTAGAAGCCTTGACCAGGTGGGCCCTGTCTGGTCTATAGAAGTGTACAGCAGGTACAGCACGGGGTTAGATACAGAGTAAAGCTCCCTCTACACTGTCCCCATCAAACACTCCCAGGGCAGGTACAGCACGGGGTTAGATACAGAGTAAAGCTCCCTCTACACTGTCCCCATCAAACACTCCCAGGACAGGTACAGCACGGGATTAGATACAGATTAAAGCTCCCTCTACACTGTCCCCATCAAACACTCCCAGGACAGGTACAGCACGGGGTTAGATACAGAGTAAAGCTCCCTCTACACTGTCCCCATCAAACACTCCCAGGACAGGTACAGCACGGGGTTAGATACAGAGTAAAGGTCCCTCTACACTGTCCCCATCAAACACTCCCAGGACAGGTACAGCACGGGGTTAGATACAGAGTAAAGCTCCCTCAACACTGTCCCCATCAAACACTCCCAGGACAGGTACAGCACGGGGTTACATACAGAGTAAAGCTCCCTCTACACTGTCCCCATCAAACACTGCCAGGACAGGTACAGCACGGGGTTAGATACAGAGTAAAGCTCCCTCTACACTGTCCCCATCAAACACTCCCAGGACAGGTACAGCACGGGGTTAGATACAGAGTAAAGCTCCCTCTACACTGTCCCCATCAAACACTCCCAGGACAGGTACAGCACGGGGTTAGATACAGAGTAAAGCTCCCTCTACACTGTCCCCATCAAACACTCCCAGGACAGGTACAGCACGGGGTTAGATACAGAGTAAAGCTCCCTCTACACTGTCCCCATCAAACATTCCCAGGACAGGTACAGCACGGGGTTAGATACAGAGTAAAGCTCCCTCTACACTGTCCCCATCAACACTCCCAGGACAGGTACAGCACGGGGTTAGATACAGAGTAAAGCTCCCTCTACACTGTCCCCATCAAACACTCCCAGGACAGGTACAGCACGGGGTTAGATACAGAGTAAAGATCATTCTGCTGTGATGAATGTAGGAAATTGTTATATATTATATTTTACATTTCTTTGTAATAATATTATTGAAAACTATGGATTCAGATACATTCAGGCAGTATAACTGCTTCAGCTGTGAATAAGGAGTTGTTACAGTGAGGTCATCATTGATTTTAACCATATATTTGTTTACAGAGAAATGGTGAATGAAATATTGGGTGTGATTCAACTGATGGGAACAAAGTTCCACGGTGAGAGTGTTTAGCTGCGTGATTCCCGGAGCATGCAGCGCTGAGAGACACGTGGCTGTACAACGCGACTGCCATTAATTAAGGGTTGAGCCGGGAACACGTGGCTGAGGCCACATGTAGCCCCGCTTCCTACACCGAGGATCTCCGCTCGCTGAAACGCCTCAGAATAGCGAGATTCAAAAATGGCATTGAGGCACCCTCAATTACTACGAGAGAGCGAGGTCGGTAATAAAAAGGCTTTAATCTACAGAGAACAGGACTGCATCCGAGAGAAGTGCGCTCGCCACATGGAGCCTTATCCTGTATACCGTTTCCTGGGGGCGTAGCCAGAGGCGGAGTCCCCCAGGGTTCCAAGCCTCTTAAAGGGGCACGGTATTAAAGGTCAGGTACCGTTTACGGCAGTTATCAATACCGTTCATCACAGGCACCCTGGTCTCCGAGACCCCCACACAACCCACCCCCTCTCCATGATCTCCGAGACCCCCACACAACCCAACACCCCCCTCCTCCCAACACCCCCCTCCCAACAACCCCTCCACCCGTCTCCCCCCCAACACCCCCATCCCCCTCCTCCCAACACCCCCTCCTCCCAACACCCCCTCCCCCCAACACCCCCCTCCCCCAACACCCCCCTCCCACCCTCCCAACAACCCCCTCCCCCTCCTCCCAACACCCCCTCCCACCAACACCTCCCTCCCCCCTCCCAACAACCGCCTCCACCCCTCCCCCATCTCCCCCCCAACACCCCCTCCCCCTCCCCCCAACACCCCCTCCCCCCTCCCACTCCCCTCCCCATCTCCCCTCCCAACACCCCCCTCCCCCCTCCCAATACCCCTCCTCTCCCAATACCCCTCCCCTCCCAATACCCCCCTCCCCCAACACCCCCTCCCCCCAACACCCCCCTCCCCCTCCCAACACCCAGGCAAGGTACCCCCGGCCTGATCACGAGCAGACTGCAAGCGTGGCAGTGCCAACCTAGCACCCAGGAAGTGCCACCTGTGCACCTCAGTACTGCCAGGCTGGCACCCAGGTGGCACCAGCAATGCCAGGGTATCACCCTGCCCAAAGTACCTGGGGGCCTCCAACCCCCTGGGGGTCCCCGACGAGTTCCGTCCCATCTGGTCCCCATTTGTGCCGAGGTCTCCCAATGTATTGTGTACCTGGAGAAACTGCAGGTTAGCAGGAGACTGGGGGAGCTCCCACTCAAGATAATGGAGAGGCGTTTTCGGTACTTGGGGATACAAGTGGCTAGGAACTGGGATGCCCTACACAGACTCAACTTAACCCGGCTGGTGGAGCAGATGGAGGGAGATTTTAAAAGGTGGGACATGCTCCCACTTTCCCTGGGGGGACGGGTGCAGACTGTGAAGATGACGGTTCTCCCCAGGTTCCTCTTTGTTTTTCAGCCTCTCCATTTTCATCCCCAAGTCTTTTTTTAAGCGGGTGAATAGGAATGTTACGGGATTTGTGTGGGCGAATAAAACCCCGCGAGTTAAAAGGGCATTCCTGGGGCGTAGCCGGGGAGGTGGGGGACTGGCTCTGCCGAACTTCTGCAGCTATTATTGGGCGGCCAATGTGGCCATGATTAGGAAGTGGATGATGGAGGAGGGGGCGGCATGGGGGTGGCTGGAGGTGGCATCATGCAGAGGCACCAGCCTAGGGGCACTAGTCACGGTGCCGCTGCTGTTCTCGCCGGCGCGGTACACCACAAGGCCGGTGGTGACCGTGGCATTGAGGATTTGGGGGCAGTGGAGACGGCACAGGCAGGAGGAGGGGGCCTCAGTGTGGACCCCGATATGGAATAAGCACAGATTTGCTCCGGGTAGGATAGACGGGGGGTTCCAAGGCTGGTGTAGGGCAGGCATTAGGAGAATGGGGGACCTGTTTATAGACGGGACTTTCCCCAGCGTGCAGGCCCTGGAGGAGAAGTTCGGCCAGTCCCCGGGGAATGCTTTCAGGTACCTCCAGGTTCGGCACTTTCTTAAAAAGCAGGTGGGGACATTTCCGCTGCTGCCCCCGTGTAGGATACAGGACAGGGCGGTGTCTGGCATCTGGGTAGGGGAGGGGAAGGTGTCTGACATCTACCAGGAGCTGCAGGAGGTGGAGGAAGCCTCAGTGGAGGAACTGAATGGCAAGTGGGAGGAGGAGCTGGGCGAGGAGCTGGATGAGGGCCTGTGGGCTGATGCCCTGGGCAGGGTGAATTCGTCCGCATCATGTGCCAGGCTCAGCTTAATTCAGTTTAAGGTGTTGCACGGGGCTCACATGACGATGGCGAGAATGAGCAAGTTCTTTGGGGTGGAGGACAGGTGTGCGAGGTGTTCAGGGAGTCCGGCGAACCATGTCCATATGTTCTGGGCATGCCCAGCGCTTAAAGAATTCTGGCAGGGCTTTGCGAGGGCTATGTCCAGGAATTTGGACACGTGGGTGAAGCAGAGTCCAACAATAGCGATCTTTGGGTGTCGGAGGATCCGGGAGTGCAGGAAGCGAAAGAGGCCGAGATTTTGGCCTTTGCCTCCCTGGTAGCCCGGAGACGGATCTTGTTAATGTGGATGGACTCGAAACCCCCGAGCATGGAGACCTGGGTTAGTGATATGGCTGGGTTCCTCAGCCCCCCAGCGTGGAGACCTGGGTTAGCGATATGGCTGGGTTCCTCAGCCCCCGAGAAGCCCCCCAGCGTGGAGACCTGGGTTAGTGATATGGCTGGGTTTCTCAGCCCCCGAGAAGCCCCCCAGTATGGAGACCTGGGTTAGCGATATGGCTGGGTTCCTCAGCCCCCGAGAAGCCCCCCAGCGTGGAGACCTGGGTTAGCGATATGGCTGGGTTCCTCAGCCCCCGAGAAGCCCCCCAGCGTGGAGACCTGGGTTAGCGATATGGCTGGGTTCCTCAGCCCCCGAGAAGCCCCCCAGCGTGGAGACCTGGGTTAGCGATATGGCTGGGTTCCTCAGCCCCCGAGAAGCCCCCCAGCGTGGAGACCTGGGTTAGCGATATGGCTGGGTTCCTCAGCCTGAAGCAAATAAAGTTTTGCCTTGAGAGGGTCCTTGATGGGGTTCTCCAGGCGGTGGCAGCCTTTCCCTCACTTTCTATAGGAGCAGGAAAGTGTCAGCAGCATCCCGGGGGGGGGGTGGGGGGGGATTGGTGATATAATGTGAATTTTGTTTTGTATAAAGACAACACCCACCTTGTTTTGTTCAATAATTCTCGTTTATTTTTGTTATGTAAAAACGTTGGTTGGAAAAAGCTTTTATAAAAACATTTATAAAAAATAGAAACTGTATTTTACAATGAGACTAACTGTCTCCCTCTAATCTGCAGATTTATCAGAAAGTGATTCCCCCCACATTGGGCAGGATTTACATCACAAGGTTTTGCGAGTTTGCGTTAGACCTCGCGAAGCAATGGCAGCCGGCTAAATCCTGGGAGCGCGATCTCCCGGATTTTATCAAATTCATTCTGTAAATTAAATTAGACAACTGGTTCCAGAATACAGCCACCTACAAACAGAATGGAACAGTTCCAGTTCAATAAATTCCAGGTAGAACAGGGACTTCCAGTATCTGTGTCACACTGCCCTCAGAGAATTCACAAAGGGCCCAGTTATTCACTAAAGATCTGAAATCAGGGAACTACCTACCACAAGTCCCAATACCAGAGTCCTCACCCGCTCTCCGATCTCTGGGGATAGATCATTGGCAAACTGCTGCAGCGTGGACAAGAAACGCTTCAGCTTGCAGAGCTGTCTGGCTCCACAGACGGGAGGCAACTGCTGATCAGTCAGAGAGGTGGTGCCTGAGGAGGCAGGATCTTTCCTGGACCCATTGGGAGTGGATGGAGGTCTGCTGATTGCAGTCAGTGAGTGACTGTTCCCATTCATCACTGCCAAGAGAAATAGAAAAGGAATTGAGCTTAGTCCCAGTTGATGGTAAAGTTAGGAGTGGTTAACGGAACGCAATCCATTCACCCAGAAACTGACATCAGATCCTGATACGGATTTCATCAATTTGGTACACAAATGATATAATTGAGCCATTAAGGGGCGATGCCGGCGTTGGACTGGGGTGAGCACAGTAAGAAGTCTTACAACACCAGGTTAAAGTACAACTTATTTGTTTCAAACACTAGCTTTCAGAGCACTGCTCCTTCCTCAGGTGAATAAAGGAAGGAGCAGTCCCCCTGAAAGCTAGTGTTTGAACAAATAAGTTGGACTTTAACCTGGTGTAAGAATTCTTGATGTAATTGTGGACCATTACACCCATGGCACAGAATAAGGCCATAGAGTCTCTCAAGGAACCCCCTGTAAAATACTGACACACTCCCCGGGGACCCCCTGTAAATACTGACACCCCCCCCCCGGGACCCCCTGTAAATACTGACACACGCCCCGGGGACCCCCTGTAAATACTGACACCCCCCCCCCCCGGGACCCCCTGTAAATACTGACACTCTCCCCGGGGAACACCCTGTAAATACTGACACACTCCCCGGGGACCCCCTGTAAATACTGACACCCCCCCCGGGACCCCCTGTAAATACTGACACACTCCCCGGGGAACACCCTGTAAATACTGACACACTCCCCGGGGACCCCCTGTAAATACTGACACACTCCCCGGGGAACACCCTGTAAATACTGACACACTCCCCGGGGACCCCCTGTAAATACTGACACACTCCCCGGGACCCCCTGTAAATACTGACACACTCCCCGGGGACCCCACTGTAAATACTGACACACTCCCCGGGACCCTCCTGTAAATACTGACACTGCCCCCGGGGACCCCCTGTAAATACTGACACACTCCCCAGGGACCCCTTGTAAATACTGACACACCCCCCGGGACCCCCTGTAAATACTGACACACTCCCCAGGGACCCCTTGTAAATACTGACACACCCCCCGGGATCCCCTGTAAATACTGACACTGCCCCCGGGGACCCCCTGTAAATACTGACACACTCCCCGGGGATCCCCTGTAAATACTGACACACTCCCCGGGGACACCCTGTAAATACTGACACACTCCCCGGGGGCCCCCTGTAAATACTGACACACTCCCCGGGGACCCCCTGTAAATACCGACACACTCCCCGGGGACCCCCTGTAAATACTGACACACGCCCCGGGGGACCCCTGTAAATACTGACACACTCCCCGGGGACCCCCTGTAAATACTGACACACTCCCCGAGACCCTCCTGTAAATACCGACACACTCCCCGGGGACCCCCTGTAAATACTGACACACTCCCCGGGACCCCCTGTAAATACTGACACACTCCCCGGGACACCCTGTAAATACTGACACACTCCCCGGGGACCCCCTGTAAATACTGACACACTCCCCGGGGACTCCCTGTAAATACTGACACACTCCCTGGGGACCCCCTGTAAATACTGACACACTCCCCGGGGACCCCCTGTAAATACTGACACACTCCCCGGGGACTCCCTGTAAATACTGACACACTCCCCGGGGACCCCCTGTAAATACTGACACACTCCCCGGGGACCCCCTGTAAATACTGACACACTCCCCGGGGACCCCCTGTAAATACTGACACACTCCCCGGGGGCCCCCTGTAAATACTGACACACTCCCAGGGGACACCCTGTAAATACTGACACACTCCCCGGGGACCCCCTGTAAATACTGACACACTCCCCGGGGACCCCCTGTAAATACTGACACACTCCCCAGGGACCCCCCCTGTAAATACTGACACACTCCCCGGGGACCCCCTGTAAATACTGACACACTCCCCGGGGACCCCCTGTAAATACTGACACACTCCCCGGGGACCCCCCCTGTAAATACTGATACACTCCCCGGGGACCCCCTGTAAATACTGACACACTCCCCGGGGACCCCCCCTGTAATACTGACACACTCCCCGGGGACCCCCTGTAAATACTGACACACTCCCCAGGGACCCCCCCTGTAAATACTGACACACTCCCCGGGGACCCCCTGTAAATACTGACACACTCCCCGGGGACCCCCCTGTAAATACTGACACACTCCCCGGGGACCCCCTGTAAATACTGACACACTCCCCGGGGACCCCCTGTAAATACTGACACACTCCCCGGGGACTCCCTGTAAATACTGACACACTCCCCGGGGACCCCCTGTAAATACTGACACACTTCCCGGGTCCCTGTAAATACTGACACACTCCCCGGGGACCCCCTGTAAATACTGACACACTCCCCCGGGACCCCCTGTAAATACTGACACACTCCCCGGGGACCCCCTGTAAATACTGACACACTCCCCGGGACCCCCCCTGTAAATACTGACACACTCCCCCGGGGACTCACTGTAAATACTGACACACTCCGCCGGGACCCCCTGTAAATACTGACACACTCCCCGGGGACCCTCTGTAAATACTGACACACTCCCCGGGGACCCGCTGTAAATACTGACACACTCCCCGGGACCCCCTGTAAATACTGACACACTCCCCGGGGACCCCCTGTAAATACTGACACACTCCCCGGGGACCTCCTGTAAATACTGACACACTCCCCGGGGACTCCCTGTAAATACTGACACACTCCCCGGGGACCCCCTGTAAATACTGACACACTCCCCGGGGACCCCCTGTAAATACTGATACACTCCCCGGGGACCCCCTGTAAATACTGACACACTCCCCGGGGACCCCCTGTAAATACTGACACACTCCCCGGGGACCCCCTGTAAATACTGACACTCCCTCTGGGGACCCCCTGTAAATACTGACACACTCCCCGGGGATCCCCTGTAAATACTGACACACTCCCTGGGACCCCCCCTGTAAATACTGACACACTCCCCGGGACCCCCCCTGTAAATACTGACACATTCCCCGGGGGCCCCCTGTAAATACTGACACACTCCCCGGGGACCCCCTATAAATACTGAGACACTCCCCAGGGACATCCTGTAAATACTGACACACTCCCCGGGGACCCCCTGTAAATACTGACACACTCCCCGGGGACCCCCTGTAAATACTGAGACACTCCCCAGGGACCCCCCTGTAAATACTGACACACTCCCCGGGGACCCCCTGTAAATACTGACACACTCCCCGGGGACCCCTCTGTAAATACTGACACACTCCCCGGGGACCCCCAGTAAATATTGACACACTCCCCGGGGGCTCCCTGTAAATACTGACACACTCCCCCGGGACCCCCTGTAAATACTGACACACTCCCTGGGGACCCCCTGTAAATACTGACACACTCCCCGGGGACCCCCTGTAAATACTGACACACTCCCCGGGGACCCCCTGTAAATACTGACACACTCCCTGGGGACCCCCTGTAAATACTGACACACTCCCCGGGGACCCCCTGTAAATACTGACACACTCCCCGGGGACCCCCTGTAAATACTAACACACTCCCCCGGTACCCCCTGTAAATACTGACACACTCCCTGGGGACCCCCTGTAAATACTGACACACTCCCCGGGGACCCCCTGTAAATACTGACACACTCCCCCCCGGGGACACCCTGTAAATACTGACACACTCCCCGGGGACCCCCTGTAAATACTGACACACTCCCCGGGGACCCCCTGTAAATACTGACACACTCCCCGGGACCCCCTGTAAATACTGACACACCCCCGGGACCCCCTGTAAATACTGACACACTCCCCGGGTCCCTGTAAATACTGACACACTCCCCCGGGACCCCCTGTAAATACTGACACACCCCCGGGACCCCCTGTAAATACTGACACACTCCCGGGGACCCCCTGTAAATACTGACACACCCCCCGGGACCCCCTGTAAATACTGACACACTCCCCGGGTCCCTGTAAATACTGACACACTCCCTGGGACTACCTGTAAATACTGACACACTCCCCGGGGACCCGCTGTAAATACTGACACACTCCCCGGGGACCCCCTGTAAATACTGACACACTCCCCCGGGGACACCCTGTAAATACAGACACACTCCCCGGGGACCCCCCTGTAAATACTGACCCACTCCCTGGGACCCCCCCTGTAAATACTGACACACTCCCCGGGGACCCCCTGTAAATACTGACACACTCCCCGGGGACCCGCTGTAAATACTGACACACTCCCCGGGGACCCCCTGTAAATACTGACACACTCCCCGGGGACCCCCTGTAAATACTGACACACTCCCCCCGGGGACCCCCTGTAAATACTGACACACTCCCCGGGGACCCCCCTGTAAATACTGACACGCCCCGGGGACCCCCTGTAAATACTGACACACTCCCCGGGGACCCCTCTGTAAATACTGACACACTCCCCGGGACCCCATGTAAATACTGACACACTCCCCGGGACCCCCTGTAAATACTGACACACTCCCCGGGACCCCATGTAAATACTGACACACTCCCCGGGACCCCCTGTAAATACTGACACACTCCCCGGGACCCCATGTAAATACTGACACACTCCCCGGGGACCCCCTGTAAATACTGACACACTCCCCGGGGACCCCCTGTAAATACTGACACACTCCCCGGGGACCCCCTGTAAATACTGACACACTCCCCGGGGACCCCCTGTAAATACTGACACACTCCCCGGGGACCCCCCTGTAAATACTGACACGCCCCGGGGACCCCCCTGTAAATACTGACACACTCCCCGGGGACCCCTCTGTAAATACTGACACACTCCCCGGGGACCCCCCTGTATATACTGACACACTCCCCGGGACCCCCTGTAAATACTGACACACTCCCCGGGACCCCCTGTAAATACTGACACACTCCCCGGGACCCCCTGTAAATACTGACACACTCCCCGGGGACTCTCTGTAAATACTGACACACTCCCCGGGGACCCCCTGTAAATACTGACACACTCCCCGGGGACCCCCTGTAAATACTGACACACTCCCCGGGGATCCCCTGTAAATACTGACACACTCCCCGGGGACCCCCTGTAAATACTGACACACTCCCCGGGGACCCCCCTGTAAATACTGACACACTCCGCGGGACACCCTGTAAATACTGACACACTCCCCGGGACCCTCCTGTAAATACTGACACACTCCCCGGGGACCCCCTGTAAATACTGACACACTCCCCCGGGGACTCCCTGTAAATACTGACACACTCCCTGGGGACCCCCTGTAAATACTGACACACTCCCTGGGGACCCTCTGTAAATACCGACACACCCCCCCGGGGACGCCCTGTAAATACTGACACACTCCCCCCCGGGGACCCCCTGTAAATACTGACACACTCCCCGGGGACCCCCTGTAAATACTGACCCCTCCCGGGGACCCTCCTGTAAATACTGACACTCCCCCCGGGGACTCCCTGTAAATACTGACCCACTCCCCGGGGACTCCCTGTAAATACTGACCCACTCCCCGGGGACCCCCTGTAAATACTGACACACTCCCCGGGGACCCCCTGTAAATACTGACACACTCCCCGGGGACCCTGTAAATACTGACACACTTCCCCGGGGACCCCCTGTAAATACTGACACACTCCCCGGGGACCCCCTGTAAATACTGACACACTCCCCGGGGACCCCCTGTAAATACTGACACACGCCCCGGGGGACCCCTGTAAATACTGACACACTCCCCGGGGACCCCTGTAAATACTGACACACTCCCCGGGGACCCCCTGTAAATACTGACACACTCCCTGGGGACCCCCTGTAAATACTGACACACTCCCCGGGGACCCCCTGTAAATACTGACACACTCCCCGGGGACCCCCTGTAAATACTGACACTCCCCCGGGGACCCCCTGTAAATACTGACACACTCCCCGGGGACCCCCTGTAAATACTGACACACTCCCTGGGGACCCCCTGTAAATACTGACACACTCCCCCGGGACCCCCTGTAAATACTGACACACTCCGCCGGGACCCCCTGTAAATACTGACACACTCCCCGGGGACCCTCTGTAAATACTGACACACTCCCCGGGGACCCGCTGTAAATACTGACACACTCCCCGGGACCCCCTGTAAATACTGACACACTCCCCGGGGACCCCCTGTAAATACTGACACACTCCCCGGGGACCTCCTGTAAATACTGACACACTCCCCGGGGACTCCCTGTAAATACTGACACACTCCCCGGGGACCCCCTGTAAATACTGACACACTCCCCGGGGACCCCCTGTAAATACTGATACACTCCCCGGGGACCCCCTGTAAATACTGACACACTCCCCGGGGACCCCCTGTAAATACTGACACACTCCCCGGGGACCCCCTGTAAATACTGACACTCCCTCTGGGGACCCCCTGTAAATACTGACACACTCCCCGGGGATCCCCTGTAAATACTGACACACTCCCTGGGACCCCCCCTGTAAATACTGACACACTCCCCGGGACCCCCTGTAAATACTGACACACTCCCCGGGGACCCCCTGTAAATACTGAGACACTCCCCAGGGACCCCCCTGTAAATACTGACACACTCCCCGGGGACCCCCTGTAAATACTGACACACTCCCCGGGGACCCCTCTGTAAATACTGACACACTCCCCGGGGACCCCCAGTAAATATTGACACACTCCCCGGGGGCTCCCTGTAAATACTGACACACTCCCCCGGGACCCCCTGTAAATACTGACACACTCCCTGGGGACCCCCTGTAAATACTGACACACTCCCCGGGGACCCCCTGTAAATACTGACACACTCCCCGGGGACCCCCTGTAAATACTGACACACTCCCTGGGGACCCCCTGTAAATACTGACACACTCCCCGGGGACCCCCTGTAAATACTGACACACTCCCCGGGGACCCCCTGTAAATACTAACACACTCCCCCGGTACCCCCTGTAAATACTGACACACTCCCTGGGGACCCCCTGTAAATACTGACACACTCCCCGGGGACCCCCTGTAAATACTGACACACTCCCCCCCGGGGACACCCTGTAAATACTGACACACTCCCCGGGGACCCCCTGTAAATACTGACACACTCCCCGGGGACCCCCTGTAAATACTGACACACTCCCCGGGACCCCCTGTAAATACTGACACACCCCCCGGGACCCCCTGTAAATACTGACACACTCCCCGGGTCCCTGTAAATACTGACACACTCCCCCGGGACCCCCTGTAAATACTGACACACCCCCCGGGACCCCTGTAAATACTGACACACTCCCCGGGGACCCCCTGTAAATACTGACACACCCCCCGGGACCCCCTGTAAATACTGACACACTCCCCGGGTCCCTGTAAATACTGACACACTCCCTGGGGACTACCTGTAAATACTGACACACTCCCCGGGGACCCGCTGTAAATACTGACACACTCCCCGGGGACCCCCTGTAAATACTGACACACTCCCCGGGGACACCCTGTAAATACAGACACACTCCCCGGGGACCCCCCTGTAAATACTGACCCACTCCCTGGGACCCCCCCTGTAAATACTGACACACTCCCCGGGGACCCCCCTGTAAATACTGACACACTCCCCGGGGACCCGCTGTAAATACTGACACACTCCCCGGGGACCCCCTGTAAATACTGACACACTCCCCGGGGACCCCCTGTAAATACTGACACACTCCCCCGGGGACCCCCTGTAAATACTGACACACTCCCCGGGGACCCCCCTGTAAATACTGACACGCCCCGGGGACCCCCTGTAAATACTGACACACTCCCCGGGGACCCCTCTGTAAATACTGACACACTCCCCGGGACCCCATGTAAATACTGACACACTCCCCGGGACCCCCTGTAAATACTGACACACTCCCCGGGGACCCCATGTAAATACTGACACACTCCCCGGGACCCCCTGTAAATACTGACACACTCCCCGGGACCCCATGTAAATACTGACACACTCCCCGGGGACCCCCTGTAAATACTGACACACTCCCCGGGGACCCCCTGTAAATACTGACACACTCCCCGGGGACCCCCTGTAAATACTGACACACTCCCCGGGGACCCCCTGTAAATACTGACACACTCCCCGGGGACCCCCCTGTAAATACTGACACGCCCCGGGGACCCCCCTGTAAATACTGACACACTCCCCGGGGACCCCTCTGTAAATACTGACACACTCCCCGGGGACCCCCCTGTATATACTGACACACTCCCCGGGACCCCCTGTAAATACTGACACACTCCCCGGGACCCCCTGTAAATACTGACACACTCCCCGGGACCCCCTGTAAATACTGACACACTCCCCGGGGACTCTCTGTAAATACTGACACACTCCCCGGGGACCCCCTGTAAATACTGACACACTCCCCGGGGACCCCCTGTAAATACTGACACACTCCCCGGGGATCCCCTGTAAATACTGACACACTCCCCGGGGACCCCCTGTAAATACTGACACACTCCCCGGGGACCCCCCTGTAAATACTGACACACTCCGCGGGACACCCTGTAAATACTGACACACTCCCCGGGACCCTCCTGTAAATACTGACACACTCCCCGGGGACCCCCTGTAAATACTGACACACTCCCCGGGGACTCCCTGTAAATACTGACACACTCCCTGGGGACCCCCTGTAAATACTGACACACTCCCTGGGGACCCTCTGTAAATACCGACACACTCCCCGGGGACGCCCTGTAAATACTGACACACTCCCCCCCGGGGACCCCCTGTAAATACTGACACACTCCCCGGGGACCCCCTGTAAATACTGACCCCTCCCCGGGGACCCTCCTGTAAATACTGACACACTCCCCGGGGACCCCCTGTAAATACTGACACACTCCCCGGGGACCCCCTGTAAATACTGACACACTCCCCGGGGACCCCCTGTAAATACTGACACACTCCCCGGGGACCCCCCCTGTAAATACTGATACACTCCCCGGGGACCCCCTGTAAATACTGACACACTCCCCGGGGACCCCCCCTGTAAATACTGACACACTCCCCGGGGACCCCCTGTAAATACTGACACACTCCCCAGGGACCCCCCCTGTAAATACTGACACACTCCCCGGGGACCCCCTGTAAATACTGACACACTCCCCGGGGACCCCCCTGTAAATACTGACACACTCCCCGGGGACCCCCTGTAAATACTGACACACTCCCCGGGGACCCCCTGTAAATACTGACACACTCCCCGGGGACTCCCTGTAAATACTGACACACTCCCCGGGGACCCCCTGTAAATACTGACACACTTCCCGGGTCCCTGTAAATACTGACACACTCCCCGGGGACCCCCTGTAAATACTGACACACTCCCCCGGGACCCCCTGTAAATACTGACACACTCCCCGGGGACCCCCTGTAAATACTGACACACTCCCCGGGACCCCCCTGTAAATACTGACACACTCCCCCGGGGACTCACTGTAAATACTGACACACTCCGCCGGGACCCCCTGTAAATACTGACACACTCCCCGGGGACCCCCTGTAAATACTGACACACTCCCCGGGGACCCGCTGTAAATACTGACACACTCCCCGGGACCCCCTGTAAATACTGACACACTCCCCGGGGACCCCCTGTAAATACTGACACACTCCCCGGGGACCTCCTGTAAATACTGACACACTCCCCGGGGACTCCCTGTAAATACTGACACACTCCCCGGGGACCCCCTGTAAATACTGACACACTCCCCGGGGACCCCCTGTAAATACTGATACACTCCCCGGGGACCCCCTGTAAATACTGACACACTCCCCGGGGACCCCCTGTAAATACTGACACACTCCCCGGGGACCCCCTGTAAATACTGACACTCCCTCTGGGGACCCCCTGTAAATACTGACACACTCCCCGGGGATCCCCTGTAAATACTGACACACTCCCTGGGACCCCCCCTGTAAATACTGACACACTCCCCGGGACCCCCCCTGTAAATACTGACACATTCCCCGGGGGCCCCCTGTAAATACTGACACACTCCCCGGGGACCCCCTATAAATACTGAGACACTCCCCAGGGACATCCTGTAAATACTGACACACTCCCCGGGGACCCCCTGTAAATACTGACACACTCCCCGGGGACCCCCTGTAAATACTGAGACACTCCCCAGGGACCCCCCTGTAAATACTGACACACTCCCCGGGGACCCCCTGTAAATACTGACACACTCCCCGGGGACCCCTCTGTAAATACTGACACACTCCCCGGGGACCCCCAGTAAATATTGACACACTCCCCGGGGGCTCCCTGTAAATACTGACACACTCCCCCGGGACCCCCTGTAAATACTGACACACTCCCTGGGGACCCCCTGTAAATACTGACACACTCCCCGGGGACCCCCTGTAAATACTGACACACTCCCCGGGGACCCCCTGTAAATACTGACACACTCCCTGGGGACCCCCTGTAAATACTGACACACTCCCCGGGGACCCCCTGTAAATACTGACACACTCCCCGGGGACCCCCTGTAAATACTAACACACTCCCCCGGTACCCCCTGTAAATACTGACACACTCCCTGGGGACCCCCTGTAAATACTGACACACTCCCCGGGGACCCCCTGTAAATACTGACACACTCCCCCCCGGGGACACCCTGTAAATACTGACACACTCCCCGGGGACCCCCTGTAAATACTGACACACTCCCCGGGGACCCCCTGTAAATACTGACACACTCCCCGGGACCCCCTGTAAATACTGACACACCCCCCGGGACCCCCTGTAAATACTGACACACTCCCCGGGTCCCTGTAAATACTGACACACTCCCCCGGGACCCCCTGTAAATACTGACACACCCCCCGGGACCCCCTGTAAATACTGACACACTCCCCGGGGACCCCCTGTAAATACTGACACACCCCCCGGGACCCCCTGTAAATACTGACACACTCCCCGGGTCCCTGTAAATACTGACACACTCCCTGGGGACTACCTGTAAATACTGACACACTCCCCGGGGACCCGCTGTAAATACTGACACACTCCCCGGGGACCCCCTGTAAATACTGACACACTCCCCCGGGGACACCCTGTAAATACAGACACACTCCCCGGGGACCCCCCTGTAAATACTGACCCACTCCCTGGGACCCCCCCTGTAAATACTGACACACTCCCCGGGGACCCCCCTGTAAATACTGACACACTCCCCGGGGACCCGCTGTAAATACTGACACACTCCCCGGGGACCCCCTGTAAATACTGACACACTCCCCGGGGACCCCCTGTAAATACTGACACACTCCCCCCGGGGACCCCCTGTAAATACTGACACACTCCCCGGGGACCCCCCTGTAAATACTGACACGCCCCGGGGACCCCCTGTAAATACTGACACACTCCCCGGGGACCCCTCTGTAAATACTGACACACTCCCCGGGACCCCATGTAAATACTGACACACTCCCCGGGACCCCCTGTAAATACTGACACACTCCCCGGGACCCCATGTAAATACTGACACACTCCCCGGGACCCCCTGTAAATACTGACACACTCCCCGGGACCCCATGTAAATACTGACACACTCCCCGGGGACCCCCTGTAAATACTGACACACTCCCCGGGGACCCCCTGTAAATACTGACACACTCCCCGGGGACCCCCTGTAAATACTGACACACTCCCCGGGGACCCCCTGTAAATACTGACACACTCCCCGGGGACCCCCCTGTAAATACTGACACGCCCCGGGGACCCCCCTGTAAATACTGACACACTCCCCGGGGACCCCTCTGTAAATACTGACACACTCCCCGGGGACCCCCCTGTAAATACTGACACACTCCCCGGGACCCCCTGTAAATACTGACACACTCCCCGGGACCCCCTGTAAATACTGACACACTCCCCGGGACCCCCTGTAAATACTGACACACTCCCCGGGGACTCTCTGTAAATACTGACACACTCCCCGGGGACCCCCTGTAAATACTGACACACTCCCCGGGGACCCCCTGTAAATACTGACACACTCCCCGGGGATCCCCTGTAAATACTGACACACTCCCCGGGGACCCCCTGTAAATACTGACACACTCCCCGGGGACCCCCCTGTAAATACTGACACACTCCGCGGGACACCCTGTAAATACTGACACACTCCCCGGGACCCTCCTGTAAATACTGACACACTCCCCGGGGACCCCCTGTAAATACTGACACACTCCCCCGGGGACTCCCTGTAAATACTGACACACTCCCTGGGGACCCCCTGTAAATACTGACACACTCCCTGGGGACCCTCTGTAAATACCGACACACTCCCCGGGGACGCCCTGTAAATACTGACACACTCCCCCCGGGGACCCCCTGTAAATACTGACACACTCCCCGGGGACCCCCTGTAAATACTGACCCCTCCCCGGGGACCCTCCTGTAAATACTGACACTCCCCCCGGGGACTCCCTGTAAATACTGACCCACTCCCCGGGGACTCCCTGTAAATACTGACCCACTCCCCGGGGACCCCCTGTAAATACTGACACACTCCCCGGGGACCCCCTGTAAATACTGACACACTCCCCGGGGACCCTGTAAATACTGACACACTCCCCGGGGACCCCCTGTAAATACTGACACACTCCCCGGGGACCCCCTGTAAATACTGACACACTCCCCGGGGACCCCCTGTAAATACTGACACACGCCCCGGGGGACCCCTGTAAATACTGACACACTCCCCGGGGACCCCTGTAAATACTGACACACTCCCCGGGGACCCCCTGTAAATACTGACACACTCCCTGGGGACCCCCTGTAAATACTGACACACTCCCCGGGGACCCCCTGTAAATACTGACACACTCCCCGGGGACCCCCTGTAAATACTGACACTCCCCCCGGGGACCCCCTGTAAATACTGACACACTCCCCGGGGACCCCCTGTAAATACTGACACACTCCCTGGGGACCCCCTGTAAATACTGACACACTCCCCCGGGACCCCCTGTAAATACTGACACACTCCGCCGGGACCCCCTGTAAATACTGACACACTCCCCGGGGACCCTCTGTAAATACTGACACACTCCCCGGGGACCCGCTGTAAATACTGACACACTCCCCGGGACCCCCTGTAAATACTGACACACTCCCCGGGGACCCCCTGTAAATACTGACACACTCCCCGGGGACCTCCTGTAAATACTGACACACTCCCCGGGGACTCCCTGTAAATACTGACACACTCCCCGGGGACCCCCTGTAAATACTGACACACTCCCCGGGGACCCCCTGTAAATACTGATACACTCCCCGGGGACCCCCTGTAAATACTGACACACTCCCCGGGGACCCCCTGTAAATACTGACACACTCCCCGGGGACCCCCTGTAAATACTGACACTCCCTCTGGGGACCCCCTGTAAATACTGACACACTCCCCGGGGATCCCCTGTAAATACTGACACACTCCCTGGGACCCCCCTGTAAATACTGACACACTCCCCGGGACCCCCCCTGTAAATACTGACACATTCCCCGGGGGCCCCCTGTAAATACTGACACACTCCCCGGGGACCCCCTATAAATACTGAGACACTCCCCAGGGACATCCTGTAAATACTGACACACTCCCCGGGGACCCCCTGTAAATACTGACACACTCCCCGGGGACCCCCTGTAAATACTGAGACACTCCCCAGGGACCCCCCTGTAAATACTGACACACTCCCCGGGGACCCCCTGTAAATACTGACACACTCCCCGGGGACCCCTCTGTAAATACTGACACACTCCCCGGGGACCCCCAGTAAATATTGACACACTCCCCGGGGGCTCCCTGTAATACTGACACACTCCCCCGGGACCCCCTGTAAATACTGACACACTCCCTGGGGACCCCCTGTAAATACTGACACACTCCCCGGGGACCCCCTGTAAATACTGACACACTCCCCGGGGACCCCCTGTAAATACTGACACACTCCCTGGGGACCCCCTGTAAATACTGACACACTCCCCGGGGACCCCCTGTAAATACTGACACACTCCCCGGGGACCCCCTGTAAATACTAACACACTCCCCCGGTACCCCCTGTAAATACTGACACACTCCCTGGGGACCCCCTGTAAATACTGACACACTCCCCGGGGACCCCCTGTAAATACTGACACACTCCCCCCGGGGACACCCTGTAAATACTGACACACTCCCCGGGGACCCCCTGTAAATACTGACACACTCCCCGGGGACCCCCTGTAAATACTGACACACTCCCCGGGACCCCCTGTAAATACTGACACACCCCCGGGACCCCCTGTAAATACTGACACACTCCCCGGGTCCCTGTAAATACTGACACACTCCCCCGGGACCCCCTGTAAATACTGACACACCCCCGGGACCCCCTGTAAATACTGACACACTCCCCGGGGACCCCCTGTAAATACTGACACACCCCCGGGACCCCCTGTAAATACTGACACACTCCCGGGTCCCTGTAAATACTGACACACTCCCTGGGGACTACCTGTAAATACTGACACACTCCCCGGGGACCCGCTGTAAATACTGACACACTCCCCGGGGACCCCCTGTAAATACTGACACACTCCCCGGGGACACCCTGTAAATACGGACACACTCCCCGGGGACCCCCCTGTAAATACTGACCCACTCCCTGGGACCCCCCCTGTAAATACTGACACACTCCCCGGGGACCCCCCTGTAAATACTGACACACTCCCCGGGGACCCGCTGTAAATACTGACACACTCCCCGGGGACCCCCTGTAAATACTGACACACTCCCCGGGGACCCCCTGTAAATACTGACACACTCCCCCCGGGGACCCCCTGTAAATACTGACACACTCCCCGGGGACCCCCCTGTAAATACTGACACGCCCCGGGGACCCCCTGTAAATACTGACACACTCCCCGGGGACCCCTCTGTAAATACTGACACACTCCCCGGGACCCCATGTAAATACTGACACACTCCCCGGGACCCCCTGTAAATACTGACACACTCCCCGGGACCCCATGTAAATACTGACACACTCCCCGGGACCCCCTGTAAATACTGACACACTCCCCGGGACCCCATGTAAATACTGACACACTCCCCGGGGACCCCCTGTAAATACTGACACACTCCCCGGGGACCCCCTGTAAATACTGACACACTCCCCGGGGACCCCCTGTAAATACTGACACACTCCCCGGGGACCCCCTGTAAATACTGACACACTCCCCGGGGACCCCCCTGTAAATACTGACACGCCCCGGGGACCCCCCTGTAAATACTGACACACTCCCCGGGGACCCCTCTGTAAATACTGACACACTCCCCGGGGACCCCCCTGTATATACTGACACACTCCCGGGACCCCCTGTAAATACTGACACACTCCCCGGGACCCCCTGTAAATACTGACACACTCCCCGGGACCCCCTGTAAATACTGACACACTCCCCGGGGACTCTCTGTAAATACTGACACACTCCCCGGGGACCCCCTGTAAATACTGACACACTCCCCGGGGACCCCCTGTAAATACTGACACACTCCCCGGGGATCCCCTGTAAATACTGACACACTCCCCGGGGACCCCCTGTAAATACTGACACACTCCCCGGGGACCCCCCTGTAAATACTGACACACTCCCCGGGACACCCTGTAAATACTGACACACTCCCCGGGACCCTCCTGTAAATACTGACACACTCCCCGGGGACCCCCTGTAAATACTGACACACTCCCCCGGGGACTCCCTGTAAATACTGACACACTCCCTGGGGACCCCCTGTAAATACTGACACACTCCCTGGGGACCCTCTGTAAATACCGACACACTCCCCGGGGACGCCCTGTAAATACTGACACACTCCCCCCGGGGACCCCCTGTAAATACTGACACACTCCCCGGGGACCCCCTGTAAATACTGACCCCTCCCCGGGGACCCTCCTGTAAATACTGACACTCCCCCCGGGGACTCCCTGTAAATACTGACCCACTCCCCGGGGACTCCCTGTAAATACTGACCCACTCCCCGGGGACCCCCTGTAAATACTGACACACTCCCCGGGGACCCCCTGTAAATACTGACACACTCCCCGGGGACCCTGTAAATACTGACACACTCCCCGGGGACCCCCTGTAAATACTGACACACTCCCCGGGGACCCCCTGTAAATACTGACACACTCCCCGGGGACCCCCTGTAAATACTGACACACGCCCCGGGGGATCCCTGTAAATACTGACACACTCCCCGGGGACCCCTGTAAATACTGACACACTCCCCGGGGACCCCCTGTAAATACTGACACACTCCCTGGGGACCCCCTGTAAATACTGACACACTCCCCGGGGACCCCCTGTAAATACTGACACACTCCCCGGGGACCCCCTGTAAATACTGACACTCCCCCGGGGACCCCCTGTAAATACTGACACACTCCCCGGGGACCCCCTGTAAATACTGACACACTCCCTGGGGACCCCCTGTAAATACTGACACACTCCCCCGGGACCCCCTGTAAATACTGACACACTCCCCGGGGACCCCCTGTAAATACTGACACACTCGCACACACACGCCGTGTTTTACGGCGAGCGGCGATTCTCCGAGGCCGATGGGACGAGTGGCCGGGCCTTGACGCCCGTTTCAACATGGCAGCAAACACACCTGCTCGCTGCTGTCGTGAAACGGGCGCCAGATGCCCGTTTGGGGCATCTGGGGGCCCGATTGGCACGGCAGTACCACGGCCCTGCCAAGGGGGCCCTGCGTCCGTAACGGACGCAATCTTTTCCCTCCGCCGCCCCACAAGATCAAGCCGCCAAGTCTTGCGGGGCGGCTGAGGGAAAAGACGGCAACTGCGCATGCGCGGCTTGGCGTTGTCCAATCGGCAGCATCAGCTGCCGTGACGTATGGGGCCGCGCTCCTAGCCCCGCCCAGGGGGGGGGAGAATCGGCTCCGGAAGTGGGCGTGAAGACTGCCGTGGGTCACGGCCTGTCCCACGGCAGCCTTTACGATTCTCCGCATTTGCAGAGAATCTCGCCCCATATGTCTATCCAATGACCATTTAAATGTCCACAGTAAGAAGTCTTACAACACCAGGTTAAAGTCCAACAGGTTTGTTTCAAACACGAGCTTTCGGAGCACGGCTCCTTCTTCAGGTGAAGGTGAACTGACACACTCCCCGGGGACCCCCTGTAAATACTGACACACTCCCCAGGGACCCCCTGTAAATACTGACACACTCCCCGGGGACCCCCTGTAAATACTGACACACTCCCTGGGGACCCCCTGTAAATACTGACACACTCCCCGGGGACCCCCTGTAAATACTGACACACTCCCTGGGGACCCCCTGTAAATACTGACACACTCCCCGGGGACCCCCTGTAAATACTGACACACTCCCCGGGGACCCCCTGTAAATACTGACACTCCCCCCGGGGACCCCCTGTAAATACTGACACACTCCCCAGGGACCCCCCTGTAAATACTGACACACTCCCCGGGGACCCCCTGTAAATACTGACACACTCCCCGGGACCCCCTGTAAATACTGACACACTCCCCCGGGACCCCCTGTAAATACTGACACACTCCCCGGGACACCCTGTAAATACTGACACACTCCCCGGGACCCCCTGTAAATACTGACACACTCCCCGGGACACCCTGTAAATACTGACACACTCCCCGGGACACCCTGTAAATACTGACACACTCCCCGGGGACCCCCTGTAAATACTGACACACTCCCCGGGGACCCTGTAAATACTGACACACTCCCCGGGACACCCTGTAAATACTGACACACTCCCCGGGACCCTGTAAATGTAAATGTAAATGTTAAAAATGTAAATGTTGTTTATTTTTCTTTCAATAAAGTTTGTTTATGAAATAACCAAGCAAGATTTCTTATATTATCACTCCTGGAATGAATCGATCTATCCGCACTGCATTGAAAACTTAAAAAGGTTGCAGCTCTGGCCAAGTCTCTTAGCCACTGTCGGAGCTGACCAGGAGTCCGTAACAATGGTATCATCGAGGGTGTTGATAGTGTGGGATTCACTAATCATAATGCCGTTGAATATCAAGGGGCAATGCTTTGATTCTGTCTTATTGGAGATGGTCATTGCCTGGCACTGTGTGACACGAATGTAACTTGCCACTTGCCCAAGCCTGGATATTGTCCAGGTCTTGCTGCATTTGGACATGAACTACTTCATTATCTGAGGAGTGGCGAATGGTGCTGAACATTGTGCAGTCATCCACAAACATCCCCACTTCTAACCTTATGATGGGAGGGAGGTCATTGATGAAGCAGCTGAAGATGGTTTAGCCGAGGACACGACCCTGAGGAACTCCTGCAGTGATGTCCCAGGACTGAGATAACATAGAACAGAGAACATTACAGCGCAGTACAGGCCCTTCGGCCCTCGATGTTTCGCCGACCTGTGAAACCACTCTAAATCCCATCTACACTATTCCCTTATTGTCCATCGGCACGATTCTCCGCCCCCCACGCCGGGTGGGAGAATAGCGGGAAGCACTCCCGACATTTTTCACGCCCTCCCGCTATTCTCCCCCACCCACGCCCGCCCCACGCCACAAATTGCCGCTCGTCGTGTTTTACGGCGAGCGGCGATTCTCCGAGGCCGATGGGACGAGTGGCCGGGCCTTGACGCCCGTTTCAACATGGCAGCAAACACACCTGCTCGCTGCTGTCGTGAAACGGGCGCCAGATGCCCGTTTGGGGCATCTGGGGGCCCGATTGGCACGGCAGTACCACGGCCCTGCCAAGGGGGCCCTGCGTCCGTAACGGACGCAATCTTTTCCCTCCGCCGCCCCACAAGATCAAGCCGCCAAGTCTTGCGGGGCGGCTGAGGGAAAAGACGGCAACTGCGCATGCGCGGCTTGGCGTTGTCCAATCGGCAGCATCAGCTGCCGTGACGTATGGGGCCGCGCTCCTAGCCCCGCCCAGGGGGGGGGAGAATCGGCTCCGGAAGTGGGCGTGAAGACTGCCGTGGGTCACGGCCTGTCCCACGGCAGCCTTTACGATTCTCCGCATTTGCAGAGAATCTCGCCCCATATGTCTATCCAATGACCATTTAAATGTCCACAGTAAGAAGTCTTACAACACCAGGTTAAAGTCCAACAGGTTTGTTTCAAACACGAGCTTTCGGAGCACGGCTCCTTCTTCAGGTGAAGGTGAACTGACACACTCCCCGGGGACCCCCTGTAAATACTGACACACTCCCCAGGGACCCCCTGTAAATACTGACACACTCCCCGGGGACCCCCTGTAAATACTGACACACTCCCTGGGGACCCCCTGTAAATACTGACACACTCCCCGGGGACCCCCTGTAAATACTGACACACTCCCTGGGGACCCCCTGTAAATACTGACACACTCCCCGGGGACCCCCTGTAAATACTGACACACTCCCCGGGGACCCCCTGTAAATACTGACACTCCCCCCGGGGACCCCCTGTAAATACTGACACACTCCCCAGGGACCCCCCTGTAAATACTGACACACTCCCCGGGGACCCCCTGTAAATACTGACACACTCCCCGGGGACCCCCTGTAAATACTGACACACTCCCCGGGACCCCCTGTAAATACTGACACACTCCCCCGGGACCCCCTGTAAATACTGACACACTCCCCGGGACACCCTGTAAATACTGACACACTCCCCGGGACACCCTGTAAATACTGACACACTCCCCGGGGACCCCCTGTAAATACTGACACACTCCCCGGGACACCCTGTAAATACTGACACACTCCCCAGGGACCCCCTGTAAATACTGACACACTCCCCGGGACCCTGTAAATGTAAATGTAAATGTTAAAAATGTAAATGTTGTTTATTTTTCTTTCAATAAAGTTTGTTTATGAAATAACCAAGCAAGATTTCTTATATTATCACTCCTGGAATGAATCGATCTATCCGCACTGCATTGAAAACTTAAAAAGGTTGCAGCTCTGGCCAAGTCTCTTAGCCACTGTCGGAGCTGACCAGGAGTCCGTAACAATGGTATCATCGAGGGTGTTGATAGTGTGGGATTCACTAATCATAATGCCGTTGAATATCCTTCTTACTGTGCTCACCCCAGTCCAACGCCGGCATCTCCACATCATTTAAATGTCCTCAGTGTTGGCGAGTCCACTACTGTTGCAGGCAGGGCATTCCACGCCCTTACTACTCTCTGAGTAAAGAACCTACCTCTGACATCTGTCCTATATCTATCTCCCCTCAATTTAAAGCTATGTCCCCTCGTGCTGGACATCACCATCCGAGGAAAAAGGCTCTCACTGTCCACCCTATCTAATCCTCTGATCATCTTGTATGCCTCAATTAAGTCCCCTCTTAACCTTCTTCTCTCTAACGAAAACAGCCTTAAGTCCCTCAGCCTTTCCTCATAAGATCTTCCCTCCATACCAGGCAACATCCTGGTAAATCTCCTCTGTACCCTTTCCAAAGCTTCCACATCCTTCCTATAATGTGGCGACCAGAACTGCACACAATACTCCAAATGCGGCCGCACCAGAGTTTTGTACAGCTGCAATATGACCTCATGGCTCCGAAACTCAATTCCTCTACCAATAAAAGCTAACACACCGTACGCCTTCTTAACAACCCTATCAACCTGGGTGGCAACTTTCAGGGATCTATGTACATGGACACTGAGATCTCTCTGCTCATCCACACTACCAAGAATCTTACCATTATCCCAGTACTCTGTCTTCCTGTTACTCTTTCCAAAATGAATCACCTCACACTTTTCTGCATTAAACTCCATTTGCCACCTCTCAGCCCAGCTCTGCAGCTTATCAATGTCCCCCGTAACTTGCAACATCCTTCTGCACTGTCCACAACTCCACCGACTTTAGTGTCATCTGCAAATTTACTCATCCATCCTTCTACGCCCTCCTCCAGGTCATTTATAAAAATGACAAACAGCAACGGCCCCAAAACAGATCCTTGTGGCACACCACTAGTAAGTGAACTCCAGGCTGAACATTTCCCATCAACCACCACCCTCTGTCTTCTATCAGCTAGCCAATATCTGATCCAAACTGCAAAATCACCCTGAATCCCATGCCTCCGTATTTTCTGCAATAGCCTACCGTGGGGAACCTTATCAAACGCTTTACTGAAATCCATATACACCACATCAACTGCTTTACCCTCGTCCACCTGTCTGGTCACCTTCTCAAAGAACTCAATAAGGTTTGTGAGATACGACCTACCCTTCACAAAATCATGTTGACTATCCCTAATCAAATTATTCCTTTCTAGATGATTATAAATCCTATCTCTTATAAACCTTTCCAAGACTTTGCCCACAACAGAAGTAAGGCTCACTGGTCTATAGTTACCGGGGTTGTCTCTACTCCCCTTCTTGAACAAGGGGACAACATTTGCTATCCTCCAGTCTTCTGGCACTATTCCTGTAGACAATGATGACATAAAGATCAAAGCCAAAGGCTCAGCAATCTCCTCCCTAGCTTCCCAGAGAATCCTAGGATAAATCCCATCCGGCCCAGGGGACTTATCTATTTTTACACTTTCCAGAATTGCTAACACCTCCTCCTTATGAACCTCAAGCCCTTCTAGTCCAGTAGCCTGTATCTCAGTATTCTCCTCGACAACATTGTCTTGTTCCTGTGTGAATACTGACGAAAAATATTCATTTAGCACCTCCCCTATCTCCTCGGACTCCACGCACAACTTCCCACTACTGTCCTTGACTGGCCCTACTCTTACCCTAGTCATTCTTTTATTCCTGACATATCTATAGAAAGCTTTAGGGTTATCCTTGATCCTACCTGCCAAAGACTTCTCATGTCCCCTCCTGGCTCTTCTTAGCTCTCTCTTTAGGTCCTTCCTAGCTAACTTGTAACTCTCGAGCGCCCTAACTGAACCTTCACGTCTCATCTTTACATAAGCCTCCTTCTTCCTTTTGACAAGTGATTCAACTACTTTAGTAAACCACAGTTCCCGCATTTTACCACTTCCTCCCTGCCTGACAGGTACATACTTATCAAGGACACGCAGTAGCTGTTCCTTGAACAAGTTCCACATTTCAATTGTGCCCATCCCCTGCAGTTTCCTTCCCCATCCTATGCATCCTAAGTATTGCCTCATCGCATCATAATTGCCTTTCCCCCAGCTATAACTCTTGCCCTGCGGTATATACCTGTCCATTTCCATCGCTAAAGCAAACGTAACTGAATTGTGGTCACTATCACCAAAGTGCTCACCTACCTCCAAATCTAACACCTGTCCTGGTTCATTACCCAGCACCAAATCCAATACGGCCTCGCCTCTTGTTGGCCCATCTACATACTGCATCAGGAAACCCTCCTGCACACATTGGACAAAAACAGACCTATCTAATGTACTCAAACTATAGCATTTCCAGTCAATATTTGGAAAGTTAAAGTCCCCCATAACAACTACCCTGTTACTTTTGCTCCTATCCAGAATCATCTTTGCAATCCTTTCCTCTACATCTCTGGAACTTTTCGGAGGCCTATAGAAAAGCCCTAATAGGGTGACCTCTCCTTTCCTGTTTCTTAACTCAGCCCATACTACCTCAGTAGACGAGTCCTCATCAAACGTCCTTTCTGCCACCGTAATACTGTCCTTGACTAATAATGCCACCCCTCCCCCTCTCTTACCACCTTCCCTGAGCTTACTGAAATATCTAAACCCCGGAACCTGCAACAACCATTCCTGTCCCTGCTCTAGCCATGTCTCCGAAATGGCCACAACATCGAAGTCCCAGGTACCAACCCATGCCGCAAGCTCACCCACCTTATTCCGGATGCTCCTGGCGTTGAAGTAGACACACTTTAAACCACCTTCCTTCCTGCCGGTACACTCTTGCAACCTTGAAACCTTACTCATGACCTCACTACTCTCAACCTCTTGTATACTGGAGCTACAATTCAGGTTCCCAATCCCCTGCTGAATTAGTTTAAACCCTCCCGAAGAGCATTAGCAAATCTCCAAAAACCATAACTAACTTCTTTTAGAGTCTTGGAGTCATAGAGATCATAAGAACATAAGAACGTAAGAACTAGGAGCAGGAGTAGGCCATCTGGCCCCTCGAGCCTGCTCCGCCATTCAATTAGATCATGGCTGATCTTTTGTGGACTCAGCTCCACTTTCCGGCCCGAACACCATAACCCTTAATCCCTTTATTCTTCAAAAAACTGTCTATCTTTACCTTAAAAACATGTAATGAAGGAGCCTCAACTGCTTCACTGGGCAAGGAATTCCATAGATTCACAACCCTTTGGGTGAAGAAGTTCCTCCTAAACTCAGTCCTAAATCTACTTCCCCTTATTTTGAGGCTATGTCCCCTAGTTCTGCTGTCACCCGCCAGTGGAAACAACCTGCCCGCATCTATCCTATCTATTCCCTTCATAATTTTAAATGTTTCTATAAGATCCCCCCTCATCCTTCTAAATTCCAATGAGTACAGTCCCAGTCTACTCAACCTCTCCTCATAATCCAACCCCTTCAGATCTGGGATTAACCTAGTGAATCTCCTCTGCACACCCTCCAGCGCCAGTACGTCCTTTCTCAAGTAAGGAGACCAAAACTGAACACAATACTCCAGGTGTGGCCGCACTAACACCTTATACAATTGCAGCATAACCTCCCTCGACAGCAAAGAAAAGCCATTGCGACTGTGCCGGTCAAAAACAAGCACCTAACTATTCTAATCCCATTTTCCAGCACTTTGACCGTAGCCTTGTCTGCCCTGGCATTGCAACTGCAGATCTAACTACTTCTTAAATGTTATGAAGGTTTCTGCCTCCACCTCCCTTTCAGGAAGAGAGTTCCAGACTCCCACCACGTTCTGGGTAAATACGTTTTTCCTCACATCCCCTCTAAACCTCCTGCCCTTACCTTTGCCATTGGAGTGTCCCTTTGAGAAAGGTTTTTGTCTTATCACATGGCTTCAATTATGTCATTGTGTGGGCGGAGCTGGGCTGTGGCTCTGTGAGCTGTTTTTGGTTTCACTTTCAGTTTTGACAGCTATGGACACAGACAGAGAACAGAGGTGTTTTGGCCCATCTCTTTCTAGTTTCATTTTAAGTATCTGTTCCAATAAAAAATCACCTTGGTGGTGGCTTTAGATACAGTTTGCTTTCGGGAAGGGTTTGAACCTGCTGGTGAGACGGGGTCAGAATCTCGGAGAAAGCCAGTCTTATTCAAGTGAGAATGTAGAGTGCTGGGCCACGCCCTTAAAAAGAGGTTTTTCTTTGATGGGATTTTGTTTCTGAATTGGAACAGTTCAGGGTGAATTCATTAAGTGTTATATATAGATTACTGAAGCTGTAGGGTGTCTTTATGTTTGTAATTGATAACAATTCTTGCTGTGTTTATATAAATGGTAACTAAGTTCTTAGAATAAAGCTTGTTTTGATTAAAGTGTCTGGGAAGACTGTTGAATCACACCTGCAGTGAAGGCTCTTGTGCTCATCCTAGCCAAATTCAACAAAAAGTTATAGATCAGGTGAACTCCTTAATGCACTTTGGAGTTTCTAAACCCTGGCCCATAACACCTTAAATCTCTGCCCCCTGGTCATTGACCCCTCCACCAAGGGGAAAACTTTCTCCCTGTCTACTCTATCTGTGCCCCTCATAATGTTATCCATCACAATCCTGTCCCCCCTCAGTCTCTGCTCCAAGGAAACCAATCCCAGTCTATCCAATCTCTCTCCACAACTAACACTCTCCAGCCCAGACAACATCCTGGTAAATCTCCTCTGCACCCTTTCCAGTGGCTATCACATCCCTCCTATAATGTGGAGAACTGCACACAGTACTCTAGCTGTGGCCTAACCAGTGTTATATGCAGTTCCAGCATAACCTCCGTGCTCTTAAACTCTCTGCCTCAGCTAATAAAGGCAGGTATACCATATGCCTTCTTTTTTTTTTAAATATAATTTTTATTGGAATTTTTAACATAAAATATAAAACATAATGACAAACAATGAAATGCAACAAAATAACCCATAATAACCGTACCAGCCCCAGACCGTATCGACGCATGTATCACATCCCCCCACCCCCCCAACCCCAATGAACAACAACAGAACTTAAAAATAAATTAAAATTAAATTAAAAAACGTAGTCATTGTCCGCCCCTCCCCCCCTTTTCCCTCCCCCCTCCCCCCCCCCCCCCCCCCCCGGGTTGCTGCTGCTACTGTCCCCGTACCCTATCGTTGAGCCAGAAAGTCGAGAAAAGGTTGCCACCGCCTAAAGAACCCTTGTACTGACCCTCTCAGGGCGAATTTGACCTTCTCTAGCTTAATGAAACCCGCCATGTCATTGATCCAGGTCTCCACGCTTGGGGGCCTCGCATCCTTCCATTGTAGCAAGATCCTTCGCCGGGCTACTAGGGACGCAAAGGCCAGCACACCGGCCTCTTTCGCCTCCTGCACTCCCGGCTCCACCCCAACCCCAAAAATCGTGAGTCCCCATCCTGGCTTGACCCTGGATCCCACCACCCTCGACACCGTCCTCGCCACCCCCTTCCAGAACTCCTCCAGTGCCGGGCATGCCCAGAACATATGGGCATGGTTCGCTGGACTCCCCGAGCACCTGACACACCTGTCTTCGCCCCCAAAGAACCTACTCATCCTCGCCCCAGTCATGTGGGCCCGGTGCAGCACCTTGAATTGGATGAGGCTAAGCCGCGCACACGAGGAGGAAGAATTAACCCTCTCCAGAGCATCAGCCCATGTCCCGTCTTCGATCTGTTCCCCCAGTTCCCCCTCCCACTTAGCTTTCAGCTCCTCTACTGACGCCTCCTCCACCTCCTGCATAACCTTGTAGATATCAGATACCTTCCCCTCTCCGACCCAGACCCCCGAAAGCACCCTGTCACTCACCCCCCTCGCGGGAAGCGAAGGGAATCCCTCCACCTGCCGCCTAGCAAATGCCTTTACCTGCAGATACCTGAACATGTTCCCCGGGGGGAGCCCAAATTTCTCCTCCAACTCCCCCAGGCTCGCAAACCTCCCATCAATAAACAGGTCCCTCAGCTGTCTGATGCCCGCTCTGTGCCAACCCTGAAATCCCCCATCAATGTTCCCCGGGACGAACCTATGGTTCCCCCTTAACGGAGCCTCCATCGATCCCCCCACTTCCCCCCTATGTCGCCTCCACTGCCCCCAAATCTTGAGGGTAGCCGCCACCACCGGACTCGTAGTATACCTCGTGGGAGGGAGCGGCCACGGCGCCGTTACCAGGGCCCACAGGTTTGTATCTCCACAGGACGCCCTCTCCATCCGTTTCCATGCTGCCCCCTCCCCCTCCATCACCCACTTACGCACCATCGACACATTGGCCGCCCAATAATACTCCGAGAGATTGGGTAACGCCCAGCCCCCCCCCATCTCTACCCCGCTCCAAGAAGACCCCTCTTCACCCTCGGGGTCCCATGCGCCCAAACAAAGCCCATGATGCTGCTAGTCACCCTTCTAAAAAAGGCCCTAGGGATAAAGATGGGCAAACACTGAAAAAGGAACAAGAACCTCGGGAGAACCGTCATTTTGACGGACTGCACTCTACACGCCAACGATAGCGGCACCATGTCCCACCTTTTAAATTCCTCCTCCATCTGCTCCACCAGCCTGGTAAAATTAAGCTTATGGAGAGTCCCCCAACTCCTGGCCACCTGCACTGCCTTCTTAAATGGGAGCCTCCCAATTCCCTCCTCCTGATCTCCCGGGTGTACTACAAATACCTCGCTCTTGCCTAAATTTAACTTATAGCCCGAGAAGCCCCCAAATTCCGCTAACAGCTCCATCACCCTCGGCATTCCCCCCTCTGGGTCCGCCACATACAACAGCAGGTCGTCCGCATACAGCGATACCCGGTGCTCCTCCCCACCCCGCACCAGACCCCTCCATCTCCCTGACTCCCTCAACGCCATAGCCAGAGGTTCAATCGCCAGTGCAAAGAGCAAGAGGGACAGGGGGCACCCCTGCCTGGTCCCACGGTAGAGCTTAAAGTACCCGGATCTCCTTCCATTGGTAACTACACTCGCCATCGGAGCCGCGTAGAGCAGCCTCACCCATTTGATGAATCCCTCCCCGAATCCGAACCGCTCCAGCACCTCCCACAGGTACCCCCACTCAACTCTATCAAACGCTTTCTCTGCATCCAGCGCCACCACTATCTCCGCCTCCCCCTCCACTGCCGGCGTCATAATAACATTTAGCAGTCTCCGCACATTCGTGTTGAGCTGCCGTCCCTCGACAAATCCTGTCTGATCCTCGTGTATCACCCCTGGCACACAGTCCTCTATCCTGGTGGCCAGGATCTTCGCCAGCAACTTAGCGTCAACATTGAGAAGTGAGATAGGCCTTTATGATCCACACTGCAAGGGGTCCTTATCCCGCTTCAGGATCAGAGAGATCAGTGCCCGCGACATCGTCGGGAGCAAAGCCCCCTCCTCCCATGCCTCATTGAAGGCTCGCACCAACAGGGGGCCCACCAGATCCGCATACTTTTTATAAAATTCCACCGGGAACCTGTCCAGCCCCGGGGCCTTACCTGACTGCATTTGTCCAATCCCCCTGACTAGCTCCTCCAACTCTATCGGCGCCCCCAGCCCCTCTACCAGCTCCCCTTGAACCCTTGGGAAACATAGCCTGTTCATGAAGCTCTCCATCCCCCCTCTCCCCATCGGAGGTTCTGACCGGTACAGTTCCTCGTAGAAGTCCCTAAAGACCCCATTTACTTCTGTCCCCTTCTGCACTACATTCCCACCCCTATCCGTCACTCCACCAATTTCCCTAGCCGCATCTCGCCTGCGGAGCTGATGCGCCAACATCCTGCTCGCCTTCTCCCCATACTCATATACCGCGCCCTGCGACCTCCTCCACTGTGTCTCCGCCTTTCTGGTGGTCAACAAGTCAAATTTGGCCTGCAAACTGCGCCATTCTCCCAGCAACCCCTCCTCCGGTGCCTCCACGTATCTCCTGTCCACATCCAGGAGCTCTCCCACCAGTCTCTCCCTCTCCTTCCTCTCCCTCCTTTCCCTGTGGGCCCGGATGGAGATCAGCTCCCCCCGGATCACTGCTTTCAGAGCCTCCCAGACCATCCCCACCCGGACCTCCCCCGTGTCGTTGGTCTCAAGATACCCCTCAATACTTCCCCGGACCCTCCTACACACCTCCTCATCAGCCAGCATCCCCACATCCAGGCGCCAGAGCTGGGGGAGCTTGGGGAGCTGCTGCAGCTTTTTCCTTTGCCCCACTCCGGGTGAGCACCATACATTATGGGGAATGCTCCTCCAGACACCTTCCCCCACCGGGATTCGCCGGGACAGCGTCGACTGCTGCTAGAATTCAGCTTTCATAAAGGCCCTCAAGTCAGCTTGAGAAATCTGAGCTGGCCCTTCCCCCGCCTGCCTGCTTGTAGAGGCTCTTGTTTGCTGCTGCTTCCGCCCAATCTTGCATTGTTTCTGAGGGTCTGATAACCAAGAAACATACTATTCCTGGGGGAAAGTACTCCTCAAACATTCACCAACGGCTTTTCATCGAAATTCCAACCCGTGCCGCCCAAAAAAGAGCTCTTTTCTGTAACCTTGGGCAGGAGCTGCCTCTGTGTGCTCACTCACTCCATGCTGCACACCGGAAGTCACCATACGCCTTCTTAACCACTATACCCACCTGCTCTGCTACCTTAAGGGACGGGTGTACATGCACACCAAGGTCCCTCTGATACTCGGTGCTTCCCAGGGTCCTGCTGTTTATCCTCTATTCCCTTTGCCTTGTTTGTCCTGCCCAAGAACATCACCTCACACTTACCCGGATTGAATTCCATTTGCCACCGATCATCCCATCTGATCAGCCCGTCTATATCCTCCTGTAATCTAAGGCGATCCTCCCTCACCATTTGTCATTCCACCATTTTTGGTATCATCCATGAATTTACTGATCAACCCATCTACATTCGTGTCTAATTCATTTATATAAACCCCAAACAGCAAGGCCCCAACACTGATGCCTCTGAGACCCCATTGGACACAGGTTTCCAGTCAGAAAAACACCCCTTGACCATCATCCACTGCTTCCTGCCATACAACCAATTTTGTATCCAATTTGCCAAAATCCGTGGATCCCATGGGCTCTTACCTTCACTATCAGTCTCCCATGTGGGACCTAATCAAAAGCCTTGCTGAAGTCCAAGTAGAACATAAGAACATAAGAACTAGGAGCAGGAGTCGGCCATCTGGCCCCTCGAGCCTGCTCCGCCATTCAATTAGATCATGGCTGATCTTTTGTGGACTCAGCTCCACTTTCCAGCCCGAACACCATAACCCTTAATCCCTTTATTCTTCAAAAAAACTATCTATCTTTACCTTAAAAACATGTAATGAAGGAGCCTCAACTGCTTCAGTGGGCAAGGAATTCCATAGATTCACAACCCTTTGGGTGAAGAAGTTCCTCCTAAACTCAGTCCTAAATCTACTTCCCCTTATTTTGAGGCTATGCCCCCTAGTTCTGCTGTCACCCGCCAGTGGAAACAACCTGCCCGCATCTATCCTATCTATTCCCTTCATAATTTTAAATGTTTCTATAAGATCCCCCTTCATCCTTCTAAATTCCAACGAGTACAGTCCCAGTCTACTCAACCTCTCCTCATAATCCAACCCCTTCAGCTCTGGGATTAACCTAGTGAATCTCCTCTGCACACCCTCCAGTGCCAGTACGTCCTTTCTCAGGTAAGGAGACCAAAACTGAACACAATACTCCAGGTGTGGCCTCACTAACACCTTATACAATTGCAACATAACCTCCCTAGTCTTAAACTCTATCCCTCTAGCAATGAAGGACAAAATTCCATTTGCCTTCTTAATCACCTGTTGCACCTGTAAACCAACTTTCTGTGACTCATGCACTAGCACACCCAGGTCTCTCTGCACAGCAGTATGCTTTAATATTTTATCATTTAAATAATAATCCCGTTTGCTGTTATTCCTACCAAAATAGATAACCTCACATTTGTCAACATTGTATTCCATCTGCCAGACCCTAGCCCATTCACTTAACCTATCCAAATCCCTCTGCAGATTTCCAGTATCCTCTGCACTTTTCGCTTTACCACTCATCTTAGTGTCATCTGCAAACTTGGACACATTGCACTTGGTCCCCAACTCCAAATCATCTATGTAAATTGTGAACAATTGTGGGCCCAACACGGATCCCTGAGGGACACCACTAGCTACTGATTGCCAACCAGAGAAACACCCATTTATCCCAACTCTTTGCTTTCTATTAATTAACCAATCCTCTATCCATGCTACTACTTTACCCTTAATGCCATGCATCTTTATCTTATGCAGCAACCTTTTGTGTGGCACCTTGTCAAAAGCTTTCTGGAAATCCAGATATACCACATCCATTGGCTCCCCATTATCTACCGCTCTGGTAATGTCCTCAAGAATTCCACTAAATTAGTTAGGCACGACCTGCCCTTTAATAAACCAATGCTGCGTCTGTCCAATGGGACAATTTCTATCCAGATGCCTCGCTATTCCTTCCTTGATGATAGATTCCAGCATCTTCCCTACTACCAAAGTTAAGCTCACTGGCCTATAATTACCCGCTCTCTGCCTACCTCCTTTTTTAAACAGTGGTGTCACATTTGCTAATTTCCAATCCTCCGGGACCACACCAGAGTCTAGTGAATTTTGGTAAATCATCATTAGTGCATCTGCAATTTCCCTAGCCATCTCTTTTAGCACTCTGGGATGCATTCCATCAGGGTCAGGAGACTTGTCTACCTTTAGCCCCATTAGCTTGCCCATCACTACCTCCTTAGTGATAACAATCCTCTCAAGGTCCTCACCTGTCATAGCCTCATTTCTATCAGTCGCTGGCATGTTATTTGTGTCTTCCACTGTGAAGACCGACCCAAAAAACCTGTTTCAGTTCCTCAGCCATTTCCTCATCTCCCATTATTAAAACTCCCTTCTCATCCTCTAAAGGACCAATATTTACCTTAGCCACTCTTTTTTGTTTTATATATTTGTAGAAACTTTTACTGTCTGTTTTTATATTCTGAGCAAGTTTACTCTCATATCTATCTTACTCTTCTTTATAGCTTTTTTAGTAGCTTTCTGTTGCCCCCTAAAGATTTCCCAGTCCTCTAGTCTCCCACTAATCTTTCCCACTTTGTATGCTTTTTCCTTCAATTTGTTACTCTCCCTTATTTCCTTAGATATCCACGGTCGATTGTCCCTCTTTCTACCGTCCTTCCTTTTTGTTGGTATAAATCTTTGCTGATTTGGACGTGCGATGTCAGGGCAGACAAGGCTATGGGCCAAATGCTGGGAAGTTGGATTAGAATAGTTAGCTGGTTGTTAGAATAGTTAGCTGGTTGTTAGAATAGTTAGGTGGTTGTATTTGACCGGTGCAGATGCGATGGGGCTTTTTTGTGCTGTTGACTCTATAACTCTGCGGTATCTACCCACAACCCAAAGTGTCCACCCACACCATGCATGGTACCCACCCACTGTCTGCACCCCCTATGGCCACAAGACCCATGGTTTCCGCCCACGATGCCCTGAAACTGTGGCAGTTTCTGTAAAACTGAAACGTAGTTTTCCGTTCTCAAGCCAAGAGAATCATCTTCTGAACACCGACCCTGTCAGACTCACTCAGGGATTTTATGAGTATAATTGTGAGGAATAGATTTACATGTTTAGCTGGACATGAAATATCTGAAGGGTCTGTGTGAAGATGTTCACCCAGTGTCTTCACATCATTCTCGTGCTCACAGACTTTCATCATTATGGGCAGCACGATAGCATAGTGGTTAGCACAATTGCTTCACAGCTCTAGGGTCCCAGGTTTGATTCCCGGCTTGGGTCACTGTCTGTGCGGAGTCTGCACGTTCACCCCGTGTGTGTGTGGGTTTCCTCCGGGTGCTCCGGTTTCCTCCCACAGTCCAAAGATGTGCAGGTTAGGTGGATTGGCCATGCTAAATTGCCCTTAGTGTCCAAAATTGCCCTTAGTGTTGGGTGGGGTTACTGGGTTATGGGGATAGGGTGGAGGTGTTAACCTTGGATAGGGTGCTCTTTCCAAGAGCTGATGCAGACTCGATGGGCCAAATGGCCTCCTTCTACACTGTAAATTCTATGAAACATAGATTTTATAGAATTTACAGTACAGAAGGAGACCATTCGGCCCTTCGAGTCTGCAGCGGCCCTTGGAAAGAGCACCCTACCCAAGCCTACACCTCCACCCTATCGCCAAAACTCAGTAACCCCACCTAACCTTTTTGGGAATTTAGAATCGCCAATCCACCTAACCTTTTGGACTGTGGGAGGAAACCGGAGCACCCGGAGGAAATCCACGAAAAAATAGGCTGGTACTGACAGTGTGTACCCACTGTCCCTCACAGGCTGGTACAGACAGTGTGTACCCACTGCCCCTCACAGGCTGGTACAGACAGTGTGTACCCACTGCCCCTCACAGGCTGGTACAGACAGTGTGTACCCACTGCCCCTCACAGGCTGGTACAGACAGTGTGTACCCACTGCCCCTCACAGGCTGGTACAGACAGTGTGTACCCACTGCCCCTCACAGGCTGGTACAGGCAGTGTGTACCCACTGCCCCTCACAGGCTGGTACAGACAGTGTGTACCCACTGCCCCTCACAGGCTGGTACAGGCAGTATGTACCCACTGTCCCTCACAGGCTGGTACAGGCAGTGTGTACCCACTGCCCCTCACAGGCTGGTACAGACAGTGTGTACCCACTGCCCCTCACAGGCTGGTACAGACAGTGTGTACCCACTGTCCCTCAGGCTGGTACAGACAGTGTGTACCACTGTCCCTCACAGGCTGGTACAGACAGTGTGTACCCACTGTCCCTCACAGGCTGGTACAGACAGTGTGTACCCACTGTCCCTCACAGGCTGGTACAGACAGTGTGTACCCACTGCCCCTCACAGGCTGGTACAGACAGTGTGTACCCACTGCCCCTCACAGGCTGGTACAGGCAGTGTGTACCCACTGCCCCTCACAGGCTGGTACAGACAGTGTGTACCCACTGTCCCTCACAGGCTGGTACAGACAGTGTGTACCCACTGCCCCTCACAGGCTGGTACAGACAGTGTGTACCCACTGCCCCTCACAGGCTGGTACAGACAGTGTGTACCCACTGCCCCTCACAGGCTGGTACTGACAGTGTGTACCCACTGCCCCTCACAGGCTGGTACAGACAGTATGTACCCACTGTCCCTCACAGGCTGGTACAGGCAGTGTGTACCCACTGTCCCTCAGGCTGGTACAGACAGTGTGTACCCACTGCCCCTCACAGGCTGGTACAGACCGTGTGTACCCACTGCCCCTCACAGGCTGGTACAGGCAGTGTGTACCCACTGCCCCTCACAGACTGGTACTGACAGTGTGTACCCACTGCCCCTCACAGGCTGGTACAGACAGTGTGTACCCACTGCCCCTCACAGGCTGGTACAGACAGTGTGTACCCACTGCCCCTCACAGGCTGGTACAGACAGTGTGTACCCACTGCCCCTCACAGGCTGGTACAGACCGTGTGTACCCACTGCCCCTCACAGGCTGGTACAGGCAGTGTGTACCCACTGCCCCTCACAGACTGGTACTGACAGTGTGTACCCACTGCCCCTCACAGGCTGGTACAGACAGTGTGTACCCACTGCCCCTCACAGGCTGGTACAGACAGTGTGTACCCACTGCCCCTCACAGGCTGGTACAGACAGTGTGTACCCACTGCCCCTCACAGGCTGGTACTGACAGTGTGTACCCACTGTCCCTCAGGCTGGTACAGACAGTGTGTACCCACTGTCCCTCACAGGCTGGTACAGACAGTGTGTACCCACTGCCCCTCACAGGCTGGTACTGACAGTGTGTACCCACTGCCCCTCACAGGCTGGTACAGGCAGTGTGTACCCACTGCCCCTCACAGGCTGGTACAGACAGTGTGTACCCACTGCCCCTCAGGCTGGTACTGACAGTGTGTACCCACTGCCCCTCACAGGCTGGTACAGACAGTGTGTACCCACTGCCCCTCACAGGCTGGTACTGACAGTGTGTACCCACTGCCCCTCACAGGCTGGTACAGACAGTGTGTACCCACTGCCCCTCACAGGCTGGTACAGACAGTGTGTACCCACTGCCCCTCACAGGCTGGTACAGACAGTGTGTACCCACTGTCCCTCACAGGCTGGTACAGACAGTGTGTACCCACTGTCCCTCAGGCTGGTACAGACAGTGTGTACCCACTGTCCCTCACAGGCTGGTACAGACAGTGTGTACCCACTGCCCCTCACAGGCTGGTACAGACAGTGTGTACCCACTGCCCCTCACAGGCTGGTACAGGCAGTAATAGGCTGGTACTGACAGTGTTTACTTTCTAGGGTTAGATTTACAGAAAGGACATTGAAATGAAATTCCCTTATTGTCACGAGTAGGCTTCAAATGAAGTTACTGTGAAAAGCCCCTAGTCGCCACATTCCGGCGCCTGTTTGGGGAGGCTGGTACGGGAATTGAACCGTGCTGCTGGCCTGCCTTGGTCTGCTTTAAAAGCCAGCGATTTAGCCCAGTGTGCTACCTGATTGTGGGCTTTTTTTTGATGTGTCAAAAATGTTCTTCTGTAGTTAAGTACAAGTTTCCTGTAAAAATAGTGTTTAGTTTAGTTTAGTGCTTTTAGTCTGTTCGAGCGAATGTCTGAAATGTAAACTCCATCCATTCAGCTCTTATCCGGAAGTTCAAATTTATTTTTTAATATTATCGGTCTCCACAGGGATCAGAGCACCTGTGCCAATACCCTGCTCACAGTCAGGGGCCAGGAAGAACAGGAAGAATTCCGTATCCCGTCCCTTGCCCTAATATTAAACATTGTTTCTTAAATAAGGTGACCAATACTGCACACACTACTCCAAAGTGATCTCACTAGTGCCCGTTACAACTGAAGCATAACCTCCCTACTTTTCTATTCAATTCCACTTGCAATCCACAATTATATTCTATTAGCTTCCTAATTACTTGCTGTACCTGTGTTGCTTTTTGTGATTCATGCACTAGGACACCCAGATCCCTCTGCACCTCAGGGCTCTGCAATCTCTCACTATTTCCATAATCAGCTTATTTTTTATTGGCCGGGATACTCAGAATCTCCGCGCCGAAATCGCGCTTGGCGTCGGGGTGGAGAATGGGGCCTCCGACCTGCAATCGGATCCGACGCCGGGATGTGATTCTCCGGCTACCGGAGAATCGCTGCCAGCCGCATGCGCGCGGGCGATGTGGCGCCGGTCGGGGGCTGTTGAAAGAAGCCCCCGCGGTTACTCTCCGTGGTCGACAGGCCGAGTTCCCGCCGGCATGGTTCACGTATGGTTCCACCCGGTGGGAGCTCGGAGTGGCGGCCGCGGCGGCCGTCGTGGTTGGGGGGGGGGGGGGGGGGGGGGGGGGGGGGCTCAGACTCCAGGGGGAGGCCTCAGCGACGGCCAGGCCTGCGATTGGGGGCTACCGATTGGCCAGCGCACACGATCTAGTGGGGGCCTACCTTCTTCCGCGTCGGCCCGCTGTGTGACTCCGCCATGTTGCCCGGGCCTGGTGCGGAAGCGGCCGCCACGTGCAGCTGGTTTGTGATGGAGAAGAAGACCAACTGCACGGGTTCAATTCCTGTACCGGCTGAGGTTATTCATGAAGGCTCCGCCTTCTCAACCTTTCCCCTCACCTGAGACATGGTGATTCTCAAAGGGGAAAGCAGCCTATGGTCATCTGGGATTGTGGCGACTTTACTCACTTTCACGGTTACATTATTAGACCATGAATTCTATATGAAATTCCGCCCATGAATTTTATTGGCGGTCATCTTATGTACTCTCAGTCATGGATGGAAACAAGAAAGTCCATTTTCCAGTTATGGAATCCCCTAACACACCCCTATTCCTTTGGATAGTATCACTTTTTCCCAATGGCTCCAGTGTTACTCTGTCCCTTCAACCCAGTCCCTTAGCCTAGCTGCCAGCCCACTGCACCGACTGATCACTCAAAGCTCTTCAGTGTTTTCTAATGGCCATTTCCCAAAGGGTAACCCCTACCCCATTACCAATGAACCTCTCTGTGGGGTGACCCTTCCTGGATTTCAACTTCCAAAAAGCTGATCTGCCCAAGAGTTTAGGGAAGTGCAACTCATCCCCCGGTACAGCCTTCTGCATGGGCAGCTGAACCCTGACACTTTGTGCATTTGTACTGGTAACGTGCAGATCCAACAAACACACTCACAACTCATCTCACACACACACACCCCTTGTCCAACTCATGGCTCCATGCCTATATGCCCAACGCATTGCACTAATCAGAAGTACCAACTTTGGGATTAATTCGCTTCCATACGTATCCTAGTCCGAGGTTCAAACATTTGCCTCCTTAGCACCAAACCTGCTCTCTCACCTTCTCTAAGTTTAAATACACTTTGTCACCTCACTGTACAGTCAGCCTCTTGCAACTGAGGTGCCCTCTCACTACCACACAAACACATTTTATCATGTTACACAAGTCATTGTCAACATTATCTCACTGCTGATTCATTGGCTTAAACACAAGTTTAAATATTTTTCATCGAGGGCGACACGGGGCACAGTGGGTTAGCACTGCTACCTCACTGTGCTAAGGATCCGGGTTTGATCCCGGCTCTGGGTCACTGTCCGTGTGGAGTTTGCACATTCTCCCCGTGTCTGCGTGGGTTTCGCCCCCACAACCCAAAGATGCGCAGGGTGGGTGCATTGGCCGCGCTAAATTGCCCCGTTAAAAAAATATATATTTTTCATCATAATCCGTCAGTCTTATTTCGACATTCTCTCATTAAACCCACCCTTTATACTTGTCCCAACTGCAACGTTGAGCAAACAGTTGTTTTGGGAATAGGGAGAGGAAATGACAGGCGCTGCTGGTTGGTTGAATGATACAAAGATTACACAGCAGCCGCTAACCTAGCCTTACCTTGTACCATGACTTGTATATCTCTGTGCTCGACAGGGCACAGAGACTGGAGACAGCCTCTTACTGTCCACTGTGGGAATGTGAGGATCACCACTTCACTGTCCAGGTGTCAATGCCAGAACAATACACTAACTCCTTGTCAAATCTCAGTGACAGGGCAAAGAATTGGATAGAAAAAACAGATCTTGGGAAGATTGAAGAACATGAAACAATGGGGAAAATAAATAATTGTGTACTCACCCGTTTCAATAGACATCTGCTGGGGCTGCCAG
The DNA here is from genome assembly GCF_902713615.1 of Scyliorhinus canicula. Classification (NCBI taxonomy): domain Eukaryota; kingdom Metazoa; phylum Chordata; class Chondrichthyes; order Carcharhiniformes; family Scyliorhinidae; genus Scyliorhinus; species Scyliorhinus canicula. The sequence goes on along the minus strand of NC_052154.1, from coordinate 945,666 downwards.
AACAATGTGGCCCCAAACAGTCAGTAGGATCCCTGTGGGGATGTGGCTGATATCTGAAAGTCTTTCCCCTCCTGTCATGTGGCTGCCATAAGCAGGAAGTAGGAGTTATTAATAGGAGTTTGTGTTTGCAGCTGTGAATGTGTACGCAGCGACTAGATGGACATCTGCAACATCACCACGACAGACAGCGAGCTGCCTTTCAACTTCCCAACACCTGCAATTCGCAGACCCAACATCAATCTCGCTCATTACTTTCTTTCATTTAAAGCTGCACCAACATTGAAAACAATGACATTTCTTTCTTCACTGATGCACTGGTGGAAAACGGGCAAGGAAATCTCAATGAAAAAAATGAGGGAAATTGAGGGAGAGCCGAACAAGAGGTGCCAGGCAACTCAGAGTGAGAAGAGAAATTGGATACAGATCGGCCTCTGGGAAGATACAAAAAACTAGAAACTATAACAATGATCGAACTCATCAAATCTGTTATTTTTTTTATCCAAACACATCAAGTACTCCTTACCCTACAGGGTGAGTACTAACTACACTGTTACACAGTGAGTAACCCTTACCCCACAGGGTGAGTACTAACTACAATATTACACAGTGAGTACTCCTTACCCTGCAGGGTGAGTACTAACTACAATGTTACACAGTGAGTACTCCTTACCCTGCAGGGTGAGTACTAACTACAATATTACACAGTGAGTACTCCTTACCCTGCAGGGTGAGTACTAACTACACTGTTACACAGTGAGTAACCCTTACCCTGCAGGGTGAGTACTAACTACACTGTTACACAGTGAGTAACCCTTACCCTGCAGGGTGAGTACTAACCACACTGTTACACAGTGAGTAACCCTTACCCTGCAGGGTGAGTACTAACTACACTGTTACACAGTGAGTAACCCTTACCCTGCAGGGTGAGTACTAACTGCAATGTTACACAGTGAGTACTCCTTACCCTGCAGGGTGAGTACTAACTACAATGCTACACAGTGAGTACTCCTTACCCTGCAGGGTGAGTACTAACTACACTGTTACACAGTGAGTAACCCTTACCCTGCAGGGTGAGTACTAACTACACTTGTTACACAGTGAGTAACCCTTACCCACAGGGTGAGTACTAACTACACTGTTACACAGTGAGTACTCCTTACCCTGCAGGGTGAGTACTAACTACACTGTTACACAGTGAGTACTCCTTACCCTGCAGGGTGAGTACTAACTACACTGTTACACAGTGAGTAACCCTTACCCTGCAGGGTGAGTACTAACCACACTGTTACACAGTGAGTAACCCTTACCCCGCAGGGTGAGTACTAACCACACTGTTACACAGTGAGTAACCCTTACCCTGCAGCGTGAGTACTAACTACACTGTTACACAGTGAGTAACCCATACCCTGCAGGATGAGTACTAACTACACTGTTACACAGCGAGTACTCCTTAACCTGCAGGGTGAGTACTAACTACACTGTTACACAGTGAGTACTCCTTACCCTGCAGGGTGAGTACTAACTACACTGTTACACAGTGAGTAACCCTTACCCTGCAGGGTGAGTACTAACTACACTGTTACACAGTGAGTTACCCTTACCCTGCAGGGTGAGTACTAACTACACTGTTACACAGTGAGTAACCCTTGCCCTGTAGGGTGAGTACTAACTAGACTGTTACACAGTGAGTACTACTTACCCTGCAGGGTGAATACTAACTACACTGTCACACTGTGAGTAACCCTTACCCTGCAAGGTGAGTACTAACTACACTGTTACACAGTGAGTAACCCTTACCCTGCAGGGTGAGTACTAACTACACTGTTACACAGTGAGTACTCCTTACCCTGCAGGGTGAGTACTAACTACACTGTTACACAGTGAGTAACCCTTACCCTGCAGGGTGAGTACTAACTACACTGTTACACAGTGAGTACTGCTTACCCTATAGGGTGAGTACTAACCACGCTGTTACACAGTGAGTACTCCTTACCCTGCAGGGTGAGTACTAACTACACTGTTACACAGTGAGTAACCCTTACCCTGCAGGGTGAGTACTAACTACACTGTTACACAGTGAGTACTCCTTACCCTGCAGGGTGAGTACTAACTACACTGTTACACAGTGAGTAACCCTTACCCTGCAGGGTGAGTACTAACCACACTGTTACACAGTGAGTAACCCTTACCCCGCAGGGTGAGTACTAACCACACTGTTACACAGTGAGTAACCCTTACCCTGCAGCGTGAGTACTAACTACACTGTTACACAGTGAGTAACCCATACCCTGCAGGATGAGTACTAACTACACTGTTACACAGCGAGTACTCCTTAACCTGCAGGGTGAGTACTAACTACACTGTTACACAGTGAGTACTCCTTACCCTGCAGGGTGAGTACTAACTACACTGTTACACAGTGAGTAACCCTTACCCTGCAGGGTGAGTACTAACTACACTGTTACACAGTGAGTTACCCTTACCCTGCAGGGTGAGTACTAACTACACTGTTACACAGTGAGTAACCCTTGCCCTGTAGGGTGAGTACTAACTAGACTGTTACACAGTGAGTACTACTTACCCTGCAGGGTGAATACTAACTACACTGTTACACTGTGAGTAACCCTTACCCTGCAAGGTGAGTACTAACTACACTGTTACACAGTGAGTAACCCTTACCCTGCAGGGTGAGTACTAACTACACTGTTACACAGTGAGTACTCCTTACCCTGCAGGGTGAGTACTAACTACACTGTTACACAGTGAGTAACCCTTACCATGCAGGGTGAGTACTAACTACACTGTTACACAGTGAGTACTGCTTACCCTATAGGGTGAGTACTAACCACACTGTTACACAGTGAGTACTCCTTACCCTGCAGGGTGAGTACTAACTACACTGTTACACAGTGAGTAACCCTTACCCTGCAGGGTGAGTACTAACTACACTGTTACACAGTGAGTAACCATTACCCTGCAGGGTGAGTACTAACTACACTGTTACACAGTGAGGGGCCTTACCCTTCAGGGTGAGTGCTAACTACACTGTTACACAGTGAGTAACCATTACCCTGCAGGGTGAGTACTGTTACACAGTGAGTAACCCTTACCCTGCAGGGTGAATACTAACTACACTGTTACACAGTGAGTAACCCTTACCCTGCAGGGTGAATACTAACTACATTGTTACACAGTGAGTTACCCTTACCCTGCAGGGTGAGTACTAACTACACTGTGACACAGTGAGTAACCCTTGCCCTGTAGGGTGAGTACTAACTAGACTGTTACACAGTGAGTACTACTTACCCTGCAGGGTGAATACTAACTACACTGTCACACTGTGAGTAACCCTTACCCTGCAAGGTGAGTACTAACTACACTGTTACACAGTGAGTAACCCTTACCCTGCAGGGTGAGTACTAACTACACTGTTACACAGTGAGTACTCCTTACCCTGCAGGGTGAGTACTAACTACACTGTTACACAGTGAGTAACCCTTACCCTGCAGGGTGAGTACTAACTACACTGTTACACAGTGAGTACTGCTTACCCTATAGGGTGAGTACTAACCACGCTGTTACACAGTGAGTACTCCTTACCCTGCAGGGTGAGTACTAACTACACTGTTACACAGTGAGTAACCCTTACCCTGCAGGGTGAGTACTAACTACACTGTTACACAGTGAGTACTCCTTACCCTGCAGGGTGAGTACTAACTACACTGTTACACAGTGAGTAACCCTTACCCTGCAGGGTGAGTACTAACCCACACTGTTACACAGTGAGTAACCCTTACCCGCAGGGTGAGTACTAACCACACTGTTACACAGTGAGTAACCCTTACCCTGCAGCGTGAGTACTAACTACACTGTTACACAGTGAGTAACCCATACCCTGCAGGATGAGTACTAACTACACTGTTACACAGCGAGTACTCCTTAACCTGCAGGGTGAGTACTAACTACACTGTTACACAGTGAGTACTCCTTACCCTGCAGGGTGAGTACTAACTACACTGTTACACAGTGAGTAACCCTTACCCTGCAGGGTGAGTACTAACTACACTGTTACACAGTGAGTTACCCTTACCCTGCAGGGTGAGTACTAACTACACTGTTACACAGTGAGTAACCCTTGCCCTGTAGGGTGAGTACTAACTAGACTGTTACACAGTGAGTACTACTTACCCTGCAGGGTGAATACTAACTACACTGTTACACTGTGAGTAACCCTTACCCTGCAAGGTGAGTACTAACTACACTGTTACACAGTGAGTAACCCTTACCCTGCAGGGTGAGTACTAACTACACTGTTACACAGTGAGTACTCCTTACCCTGCAGGGTGAGTACTAACTACACTGTTACACAGTGAGTAACCCTTACCATGCAGAGTGAGTACTAACTACACTGTTACACAGTGAGTACTGCTTACCCTATAGGGTGAGTACTAACCACACTGTTACACAGTGAGTACTCCTTACCCTGCAGGGTGAGTACTAACTACACTGTTACACAGTGAGTAACCCTTACCCTGCAGGGTGAGTACTAACTACACTGTTACACAGTGAGTAACCATTACCCTGCAGGGTGAGTACTAACTACACTGTTACACAGTGAGGGGCCTTACCCTTCAGGGTGAGTGCTAACTACACTGTTACACAGTGAGTAACCATTACCCTGCAGGGTGAGTACTGTTACACAGTGAGTAACCCTTACCCTGCAGGGTGAATACTAACTACACTGTTACACAGTGAGTAACCCTTACCCTGCAGGGTGAATACTAACTACATTGTTACACAGTGAGTAACCCTTACCCTGCAGGGTGAGTATTAACTACACTGTTACACAGTGAGTAACCCTTACCCTGCAGGGTGAGTACTAACTACACTGTTACACAGTGAGTACTCCTTACCCTGCAGGGTGAGTACTAACTACACTGTTACACAGTGAGTAACCATTACCCTGCAGGGTGAGTACTAACTACACTGTTACACAGTGAGTACTGCTTACCCTATAGGGTGAATACTAACTACACTGTTACAGAGTGAGTACTCCTTACCCTGCAGGGTGAGTACTAACTACACTGTTACACAGTGAGTAACCATTACCCTGCAGGGTGAGTACTAACTACACTGTTACACAGTGAGGGACCTTACCCTTCAGGGTGAGTGCTAACTACACTGTTACACAGTGAGTAACCCCTACCCTGCAGGGTGAGTACTAACTACACTGTTACACAGTGAGTAACCCTTACCCTGCAGGGTGAGTACTAACTACACTGTTACACAGTGAGTAACCCTTACCCCACAGGGTGAATACTAACTACACTGTTACACAGTGAGTAACCCTTACCCCACAGGGTGAATACTAACTACACTGTTACACAGTGAGTACTCCTTACCCTGCAGGGTGAGTACTAACTACACTGTTACACAGTGAGTAACCCTTACCCTGCAGCGTGAGTACTAACTACACTGTTACACAGTGAGTAACCCTTACCCTGCAGGGTGAGTACTAACCACACTGTTACACAGTGAGTAACCATTACCCTGCAGGGTGAGTACTAACTACACTGTTACACAGTGAGTTACCCTTACCCTGCAGGGTGAGTACTAACTACACTGTTACACAGTGAGTAACCCTTACCCTACAGGCTGAGTACTAACCACACTGTTACACAGTGAGTAACCATTACCCTGCAGGATGAGTACTAACTACACTGTTACACAGTGAGTACTCCTTACCCTGTAGGGTGAATATTAACTACATTGTTACACATTGAGTACTCCTTACCCTGCAGGGTGAGTACTAACTAGACTGTTACACAGTGAGTATTTTACCACACAGGGTGAATACTAACTACACTGTTACACAGTGAGTTACCCTTACCCTGCAAGGTGAGTACTGTTACACAGCGAGTAACCCTTACCCTGCAGGGTGAGTACTAACTACACTGTTACACAGTGAGTAACCCTTGCCCTGCAGGGTGAGTATTAACTACACTGTTACACAGTGAGTACTCCTTACCCTGCAGGGTGAGTATTAACTACACTGCTCTAGTATCGGAGAAGTTGGGAATAGCTCTGAACTCAGTTCAATCACCAGCAAATGTCCTCAATTCTGACCTTATGATGGAGGATGGTCATTGATGAAGCAGCTGAAGAAGGTTGTGCCTAGCGCTCTATCGTAAGCACTGACCTGGGAGTGAGATGACTGACCTCCAACAACCACAACCATCTTCAGGTGCCTGGCATGACTCCAGCCAGTGGAGAGTTTACGCCCCAAATCTAATGGCTTTAACTTCACTGGAGTTCATTAATGCCATAGTCGGTCGAATGGTGGCAACGTGTCAAAGGCAATCAGACACCTCTGGCAGCAACGTTGTAATGAGGTCTGTGCTTGTGTGGCCTTGCAGCAATTCAAACTGAGCTTTGATGAATTGATTACTGCTCAGTAATGGTCGCTGACAACACCGGTGATAATCCCTCCGTCACTTTGCTGATGACTGAGAGGAGATGAGATAAGACGACAATTGGCCGGTTGGATTTGTCCTGCTTTTTGGCAACAGGACATACATATGTGGCATATTTTTATATTGTTGGGTAGATGCCAGTGTTACAGCTGTACTGGAACAGCTGGTTGAACGTGCAGCTAGTTCCAGAGTAGAAGGCTTGAGTACTTCAGCCAGAATTGTGAGGGAAGAGTTAGGGAACAAGTTGGAGCTGCCAACTGAGCCAAAATCTTTGTGATGGAGAAGGTCTGAGGGGAGCTCCTTCACTCAGAGCTCTGCTTATGGCTGTGGACAAGTTCAAATGGAGACAATGGCCAGGGAGAGAAGTGAAGCTTGCAGCAAGGACTGAAAATAATAACCTTGGTCTTCCCAATGTTTAACTGGAGGGAGCTGCGGATCATCCAAGATTGGATATTATACAAGCCGTCTAACAGCAGAGGCAGCAGAGAGGTGAATACAGGCTGCGGGTTGGTAGAACACAGTGTCAACGGCAGGCATGTAGAAGCTGACCCCATGTCTTCAGATAGCGTTGCCATGGGGCAACACTGAGATGAGAAAGAGGATCCAACTTCGAATGGCTCTTGAGGGTATTAGAGAGAGCACTACAGAGCGAGAAAAGAAACCATTGCTGTTGATTACCTGACTACGACTGGATGAGCAATTGGAAGCCAACAGGGGCTGGTGGGCAATGCCCAAGTATTTTGTCTTTAAAACAGTATCAAAAGTTCAGCCGATAAAGAAGCAAACATGACTAGTTACTGCTTCTCGTTTTCATCTCCTGAAATTTTCTGGTGTGTTGCAAACTGATAAAAGCCACACTGTGAAACAGTCAGATGACGGTAAGCAGTGACTTCTGTATTTATCAGAGAGTGCAGCTGTGTCCGCACTTTGGACATCTGTGAGGCAGGAAGTCCTGAGCTGCTGTAAGTGTGGGTTAAAAGCCTGGGTGCTCATTAATGAAGAGAGAGAGTCAGTAGTTTTTGGGCCTATCTCTTTGCCGGTCTTCCTTCGCCAGAGACTCTGCAAGCTGCTTCATGGAAAGAGTCTGTTAAATACTTCCCATTGGATGAGACAATCAGCCTCTGATTCATTATAGATTCACTTCCCTGGCCAGAACTCAAACCTCCTGTGTTACATGTTGTTACGACCCCTCAGGGGCCAAATCCTATATGGTATGCAGTTCCCCACCTTGGAGTATAAACTTCCCAGGTGATGTGGGGGGGGGGAGCTTTCCCTTTAATTGGTAGGAAACCCCCCTGCGGTGTGAGGAGTGTAATTGTTTGTATTGTGAGTAGAGTAAATAAACCTCGAGGTTATTTAGGAGCAGCACAGTAGCATAGTGGTTAGCACAATTGCTTCACAGCTCCAGGGTCCCAGGTTCGATTCCGGCTTGGGTCACTGTCTGTGCGGAGTCTGCACATCCTCCTCGTGTCTGCGTGGGTTTCCTCCGGGTGCTCCGGTTTCCTCCCACAGTCCAAAGATGTGCAAGTTAGATGGATTGGACATGATAAATTGCCCTTAGTGTCCAAAATTGCCCCTAGTGTTTGGTGGGGTTACTGGGTTATGGGGATAGGGTGGAGGTGTTAACCTTGGGTAGGGTGCTCTTTCCAGGAGCCGGTGCAGACTCGATGGGCCGAATGGCCTCCTTCTGCACTGTAAATTCTATGTTCTATGTTATGCTGCCTTATTGTAGGCTATTGCACGTCTTTGTAAAATGATCATATCAGCTCAAAGTTCTGCCACAGGTGAATTACTTTGATTGTCTATGCTGCTTCCAAGGTGTAATTTACAAACCTCTATCCCCAATTTATGCATTTACATGTTTAATGTACTGGTGTAGATTTCCAACACTGCCTGGATTCACCTGACATCAGCACTGACACGTCTGGATGCTGCTGTCTTTCTTTGCAACATTTTTACATTTTTTTCATTGCGAGCCAAATAGCCAACCATGACCAAAACTGAACAGGAGGAACAAAGACAAATCAGGAAGCAGAATTAGGCGATTAGATTTTGTTTTAAAAAGTCTTCACATTGTATACTGGAGGTGGAGGGGGAAAGAGTTTTACAGCTTTGATGTCCTGGGAAAGGATAAGTTCAGAAATAATTGCGTCTGTTCCAATGATGCCACCTTCCTATGTTGCCGGTGTGGGCACACTCAGAAACCTGACACAACAAGTTAAAGTCCAACAGGTTTGTTTGGAACTAATAGCTTTCGGACTAATAGACTCAGGTAAGTCATTCACCTGAGGAAGGAGCAGTGCTCCAAAAGCTAGTGATTCCAAATAAACCTGTTGGACTTTAACCTGGTGTTGTAAGACATCTTACTGTTCCCTTGCCCCCAGGAGAAGGGCAGCACGGTAGCACAGTGGTTAGCACAGTTGCTTCACAGCACCAGCATTACAGGTTCGATTCCGGCTTGGGTCACTGTCTGGGCGGAGTCTGTACATCCTCCCCGTGTCTGCGTGGGTTTCCTCCGGGTGCTCCGGTTTCCTCCCACAGTCCAAAGACGGCAGGTTAGGTGGATTGGCCACGCTAAATTGCCCTCAGGATCCAAAAAGGTTAGGAGGGGTTATTGGGTTAGGAGGAGAGGGTGGAAGTGAGGGCTTAATGTGGGTCGGTGCAGACTGTAGCCATGCTGGCCACGCAAAATGGACACTGAGCCAAACTAAAATGGAAGACTGCTGGGAAACAGACAGTTTAGCCAGAACAGCAGTCTGCAAAGAGCAGTTTGCATTCTGCAGCAGCAGAAACCAGTTTGGGCTCAGGTGAAAAGACCTTAGCTAGGTGCAAATGGCAAAACGCTTTGCATGCTAATGAGGCCATCAGACTTGAACACCCACACAATAGATACATTTGGTTCTGAATGGACACATTCTAATCAAGACCCAGACATCGAGGCACCAGAAACCTCCAAACAAAAGGACATAAGAAACGCCCCCTCCATCACGGAGACCCCCTCGCATTGGGGAATTAATCCAGTATCGATAAGAAATTGATCCAATAGGTAGAGCCCGCCCGAGAAGAGGGAAGGACAATGGAACCCCTATAAAAGATAGGGACCTCGTGTTGTCCTGTCTGTTAAACCCGTGCTCCGGCTCTGACTGACACCTTGCATCCTGACTCCAGCCGTTGAGCACCAGCCGCCGAAACCGTAAGTTCAACGCTCGCTACGCGATCCAAGCCCACTAGACTCCCAAGTACCAGAACGCTTGCTGAAGGCTGCAGACAAGACCAGGACGAAGGCCTCGTTCTCTGACCTTGCCTGTTCCTGTTAGATAAGTATTCTGTTTGCTTAAGTTTAGTTATAGCTTAGTCTCTTAGTGTGTGCATGAGTATTTATTATAACTGTATAATAAATATTGATCGTTTGAACTTTACTAATCGGTGTATCGTCTTTATTACTTTGAACTTGACCTTGGAATACTTGTGACGTTGCCTATACGGCAACTGGCGACTCCAGAGCTAAATAATTACATAGAACAGAGCCTAGCAGTGTTAAGCACACGTCGAACTCGGAGGCGTGTTAATACACTCCAATAAATGCGTTTTACGCCCATAGTAAAACGTGCAACAAGACTCGATGGGCCAAATGGCCTCCTTCTGCACTGTATGTTCTATGAAACTATGGACCATATAGGGTCCCTCTTATCCTCACTTTTCACCTCGCAGGCCTCTGTTTCAACACATCATCCTCCGCTATTTCTATCAACTCCAGCATGATACAACCATCAACACATCCCCCCTGTAATGATATGTACAATCTAAGGAGAGTAAAGGGTTAACAAGATGATGTTCATGTATCTCAACACTAGATGGCATCACTGAGTAGTCTTATAAAAGGCTGTGTCTCTAAGCATTCTGGGAGAAGTTGATGGTGAAGGATAGTTTCATAGAATTTACAGTGCAGAAGGAGGCCATTCAGCCCATCGAGTCTGCACCGGCTCCTGGAAAGAGCACCCTACCCAAGGTCAACAACTCCACCCTATCCCCATAACCCAGTAACCCCATAACCCAGTAACCCCACCCAACACCAAGGGCAATTTTGGACACTAATGGCAATTTATCATGGCCAATCCACCTAAACTACACATAGTGTGAGGTTGAGTTAGAGTGTAGCTTGTATTAGTGAGAGATAATTAATTACTGTAACATAGAGTCAATAGTATTATTTTGGTAGTTGTTACTCAGTAGAGTATGCAAACCATTTTAAGTAGTGTAAAATAAACTAAGTTTGGATTAAGCAAATAGCTGTATGTACTTTGTAAATACTGGGGCCGGGTTTCTCCCTTCTTGGGACTAAGTCTCCACGGCGACAGGGAAACCGGCGGCAACCATTCCGCCTTCACAGCTCCCGAAAGTACGGAATTCTCCGCATTCTCAGGGGCTAGGTGGCTGCCGGAGGGGTTGGGGCCAGTCCAGCCGGCGCCGAACGGTCTGCGCATGTGCTGACCGGCCAAGGTATTTTTGCTCATGCGTGGGGGGCTGTCTACTCCGCGCCGGCCCCCGGGCAATATGGAGGAGCCCTACAGGGGCCCGGCGTGGAAGAAAGAAGTGCCCCCATGGAACAAGCCCACCCGCAGATTGGTGGGCCCTGATTGTGGGCCAGGCTACCATAGGGGGCCCCCCTGGGGTCGGATTTCGCCGCGCCTCCCCCCTGAGGACCACCTGCCAGGTCCCGCCGTGCCTGAGGTTAGTAATTCACACAGGCGGGGCTGGCCAAAACCGGGCGGCCGCTCGGTCCATCGGAGCCCGGAGAATCGCCGGGGAGGGGGGCTGCTATCATCGGCCCCCCGACCAGCGTGACGAGAATCCCGCCGCCGCCCGAAAACCGGCGCCGGAAAATACGGCAGCTGGCGTCAGGGCAGCGGGGCGTTAGGGCAGCGGGGCGTCAGGGCAGCGGGGCGTCAGGGCAGCGGGGCGTTAGGGCAGCGGGGCGTCAGGGCAGCGGGGCGTCAGGGCAGCGGGGCATCAGGGCAGCGGGGCGTCAGGGCAGCGGGGCGTCAGGGCGTCAGGGCAGCGGGGCGTCAGGGCGTCAGGGCAGCGGGGCGTCAGGGCAGCGGGGCGTCAGGGCGTCAGGGCAGCGGGGCGTCAGGGCGTCAGGACAGCGGGGCGTCAGGGCGTCAGGACAGCGGGGCGTCAGGGCGTCAGGGCATCAGGGCGTCAGGGCAGCGGGGCGTCAGGGCGTCAGGGCATCAGGGCGTCAGGGCAGCGGGGCGTCAGGGCGTCAGGGCGTCAGGGCGTCAGGACAGCGGGGCGTCAGGGCAGCGGGGCGTCAGGGCGTCAGGACAGCGGGGCGTCAGGGCGTCAGGACAGCGGGGCGTCAGGGCGTCAGGGCGTCAGGGCGTCAGGGCAGCGGGGCGTCAGGGCAGCGGGGCGTCAGGGTCAGGGCAGCGGGCGTCAGGGCGTCAGGACAGCGGGGCGTCAGGGCGTCAGGACAGCGGGGCGTCAGGGCGTCAGGGCATCAGGGCGTCAGGGCAGCGGGGCGTCAGGGCGTCAGGGCATCAGGGCGTCAGGGCGTCAGGGCATCAGGGCGTCAGGGCAGCGGGGCGTCAGGGCGTCAGGGCATCAGGGCGTCAGGGCAGCGGGGCGTCAGGGCGTCAGGGCATCAGGGCGTCAGGGCAGCGGGGCGTCAGGGCGTCAGGGCGTCAGGGCATCAGGCGGGGTCAGGGCACGGGCTGGCGTCAGGGCGTCAGGGCAGCGGGGCGTCAGGGCAGCGGGGCGTCAGGGCAGCGGGGCGTCAGGGCGTCAGGGCAGCGGGGCGTCAGGGCAGCGGGGCGTCAGGGCAGCGGGGCGTCAGGGCGTTAGGGCGTCAGGGCAGCGGGGCGTCAGGGCGTTAGGGCGTCAGGGCGTCAGGGCGTCAGGGCGTCAGGGCAGCGGGGCGTCAGGGCGTCAGGGCGTCAGGGCAGCGGGGCGTCAGGGCGTCAGGCAGCGGGGCGTCAGGGCGTCAGGGCGTCAGGGCAGCGGGGCGTCAGGGCGTCGGGGCGTCAGGGCGTCAGGGCGTCAGGGCGTCAGGGCGTCAGGGCGTCAGGGCGTCAGGGCAGCAGGGCGTCAGGGCAGCGGGGCGTCAGGGCGTCAGGGCGTCAGGGCAGCGGGGCGTCAGGGCAGCGGGGCGTCAGGGCGTCAGGGCGTCAGGGCAGCGGGGCGTCAGGGCGTCAGGCGTCAGGGCAGCGGGGCGTCAGGGCGTCAGGGGTCAGGGCAGGGGGCGTCAGGGCGTCAGGGCGTCAGGGCGTCAGGGCAGCGGGGCGTCAGGGCGTCAGGCAGCGGGGTCGGGGGTCAGGGCGTCAGGGCGTCAGTAGGCCAGCGGGGCGTCAGGGCGTCAGGGCAGGTGGGCGTCAGGGCGTCAGGGCAGCGGGGGCAGGGCGTCAGGGCGTCAGGGCGTCAGGGCAGAGGGGCGTCAGGGCGTCAGGGCGTCAGGGCGTCAGGGGTCAGGGCGTCAGGGGGCAGGGGGCGTCAGGGCGCAGGGCAGCGGGGCGTCAGGGCGTCCAGGGGCGTCAGGGCGTCAGGGCAGCGGGGCGTCAGGGCGTCAGGGCGTCAGGGCGTCGGGCGTCAGGGCAGCGGGGGCGCGGGCGTCAGGGCAGCGTGGCGTCAGGGCAGGAGGGCGTCAGGGCAGCGGGGGGCGTCAGGGCAGCGGGGCGTCAGGGCAGCGGGGCGTCAGGGCAGCGTGGCGTCAGGGCAGCGGGGCGTCAGGGCAGCGGGCGTCAGGGCGTCAGGGCGTCAGGGCGTCAGGGCAGCGTGGCGTCAGGGCAGCGGGGCGTCAGGGCAGCGGGGCGTCAGGGCAGCGGGGCGTCAGGGCGGCGTGGCGTCAGGGCAGCGGGCGTCAGGCAGCGGGCGTCAGGCGTCAGGGCGTCAGGGCAGCGGGTGTCAGGGCGTCAGGGCAGCGGGGCGTCAGGGCGTCAGGGCGTCAGGGCAGCGGGGTGTCAGGGCGTCAGGGCAGCGGGGCGTCAGGGCAGCGGGGCGTCAGGGCGTCAGGGCGTCAGGGCGTCAGGGCAGCGGGGCATCAGGGCGTCAGGGCAGCGGGGCGTCAGGGCGTCAGGGCAGCGGGGCGTCAGGGCGTCAGGGCAGCGGGGCGTCAGGGCGTCAGGGCGTCAGGGCGTCAGGGCGTCAGGGCGTCAGGCGTCAGGGCAGCGGGGCGTCAGGGCGTCAGGGTGTCAGGGTGTCAGGGCGTCAGGGTGTCAGGGCGTCAGGGCAGGCGTCAGGGCGTCAGGGCGTCAGGGCGTCAGGGCGTCAGGGCAGCGGGGCGTCAGGGCAGCGGGGCGTCAGGGCAGCGGGGCGTCAGGGGCGTCAGGGCAGCGGGGCGTCAGGGCAGCGGGGCTCAGGGCGTCAGGGCAGCGGGGCGTCAGGGCGTCAGGGCAGCGGGCGTCAGGGCTCAGTCAGCAGGGCAGCGGGCGTCAGGGTCAGGGCAGCGGGGCGTCAGGGCGTCAGGGCAGCGGGGCGTCAGGGCGTCAGGGCAGCGGGGCGTCAGGGCGTCAGGGCGTCAGGGCAGCGGGGCGTCAGGGCGTCAGGGCAGCGGGGCGTCAGGGCAGCGGGGCGTCAGGGCGTCAGGGCAGCGGGGCGTCAGGGCAGCGGGGCGTCAGGGCGTCAGGGCAGCGGGGCAGCGGGGCGTCAGGGCGTCAGGGCAGCGGGGCGTCAGGGCGTCAGGGCAACGGGGCGTCAGGGCAGCGGGGCGTCAGGGCAGCGGGGCGTCAGGGCAGCGGGCGTCAGGGCGTCAGGGCAGCGGGGCGTCAGGGCAGCGGGGCGTCAGGGCGTCAGGGCAGCGGGGCGTCAGGGCGTCAGGGCAGCGGGGCGTCAGGGCGTCAGGGCAGCGGGGCGTCAGGGGCGTCAGGGCGTCAGGGCATCAGGGCGTCAGGGCGTCAGGGCGTCAGGGCGTCAGGGCAGCGGGGCATCAGGGCGTCAGGGCGTCAGGGCAGCGGGGCGTCAGGGCAGCGGGGCGTCAGGGCGTCAGGGCAGCGGGGCGTCAGGGCAGCGGGGCGTCAGGGCGTCAGGGCGTCAGGGCGTCAGGGCAGCGGGGCGTCAGGGCAGCGGGGCGTCAGGGCGTCAGGGCGTCAGGGCAGCGGGGCGTCAGGGCGTCAGGGCAGCGGGGCGTCAGGGCAGCGGGGCGTCAGGGCAGCGGGGCGTCAGGGCGTCAGGGTGTCAGGGCGTCAGGGCAGCGGGGCGTCAGGGCGTCAGGGGCAGCGGGGCGTCAGGGCAGCGGGGCGTCAGGGCAGCGGGGCGTCAGGGCAGCGGGGCGTCAGGGCGTCAGGGCGTCAGGGCGTCAGGGCGTCAGGGCAGCGGGCGTCAGGGCAGCGGGGCGTCAGGGCAGCGGGGCGTCAGGGCGTCAGGGCGTCAGGGCAGCGGGGCGTCAGGGCAGCGGGGCGTCAGGGCGTCAGGGCAGCGGGGCGTCAGGGCGTCAGGGCAGCGGGGCGTCAGGGCGTCAGGGCGTCAGGGCGTCAGGGCGTCAGGGCAGCGGGCGTCAGGGCGTCAGGGCGTCAGGGCAGCGGGGCGTCAGGGCGTCAGGGCGTCAGGGCAGCGGGGCGTCAGGGCGTCAGGGCGTCAGGGCGTCAGGGCAGCGGGGCGTCAGGCAGCGGGCGTCAGGCGTCAGGGCGTCAGGCGTCAGGTCAGGGCAGCGGGGCGTCAGGGCAGCGGGGCGTCAGGGCAGCGGGGCGTCAGGGCTCAGGGCAGCGGGGCGTCAGGGCAGCGGGGCGTCAGGGCAGCGGGGCGTCAGGGCAGCGGGGCGTCGGGGCGTCAGGGCGTCAGGGCAGCGGGGCGTCAGGGCGTCAGGGCGTCAGGGCGTCAGGGCGTCAGGGCAGCGGGGCGTCAGGGTGTCAGGGCAGCGGGGCGTCAGGGCGTCAGGGCGTCAGGGCAGCGGGGCGTCAGGGCGTCAGGGCAGCGGGGCGTCAGGGCGTCAGGGCAGCGGGCGTCAGGGCAGCGGGGCGTCAGGCGTCAGGGCAGCGGGGCTCAGGGCAGCAGGGCGTCAGGGCAGCGGGGCGTCAGGGCAGCGGGGTGTCAGGGCGTCAGGGCAGCGGGGCGTCAGGGCGTCAGGGCAGCGGGGCGTCAGGGCAGCGGGGCGTCAGGGCGTCAGGGCGTCAGGGCGACAGGGCGTCAGGGCGTCAGGGCGTCAGGGCGTCAGGGCGTCGGGGCGTCAGGGCGTCAGGGCGTCAGGGCAGCGGGGCGTCAGGGCAGCGGGCGTCAGGGCGTCAGGGCGTCAGGGTCAGGCGTCAGGGCGTCAGGGCGTCAGGGCGTCAGGGCAGCGGGGCGTCAGGGCGTCAGGGCGTCAGGGCGTCAGGGCGTCAGGGCGTCAGGGCAGCGGGGCGTCAGGGCAGCAGGGCGTCAGGGCGTCAGGGCGTCAGGGCAGCGGGGCATCAGGGCGTCAGGGCGTCAGGGCAGCGGGGCGTCAGGGCAGCGGGCGTCAGGGCGTCAGGGCGTCAGGGCGTCAGGGCGTCAGGGCGTCAGGGCGTCAGGGCGTCAGGGCAGCGGGGCGTCAGGGCGTCAGGGCAGCGGGGCGTCAGGGCAGCGGGGCGTCAGGGCAGCGGGGCGTCAGGGCAGCGGGGCGTCAGGGCGTCAGGGCGTCAGGGCGTCAGGGCAGCGGGCGACAGGCAGCGGGCTCAGGGCGTCAGGGCGCAGGGCCGGGGCTCAGGGCGTCAGGCGTCAGGGCAGCGGGGCGTCAGGGCGTCAG
>NC_052154.1:901072-929480 GCF_902713615.1 Scyliorhinus canicula | reverse complement strand
CAGTCAGGCGCGTCAGGGCGTCAGGGTGTCAGGGCGACAGGGCACAGTGGCGTCATGGCGACAGGGAGTCAGGGCAGCGTTTTTGGGCGTCAGGGCGGACAGGGGTCAGGGCTAAGGCGTAAGGGCGTCAGGGCGACAAGGGCGTCAGGGCAGCGGGGCTCAGGGCGTTCAGGGCGTCGGCGCGTTCAGGGGTCAGGGCGACAGGGCGTCAGGGCAGCGGGGCGTCGGGCCCGGGAGTCAGGGCAGCGGGGCGTCAGGGCGTCCAGGGCTCAGGGCGTCAGGGCGTAAGGGCGTCAGGGGCGTCAGGAGTAAGGGCGTAAGGGGTCAGGCGTCAGGGCTTCAGGGGTCAGGGCGTCAGGGCAGCGGGGGGCGAAGGGCGGCAGGGAGTAAGGGCGTAAGGGCAGCGGGGCGTCAGGGCGTCAGGGCGTCAGGGCGTCAGGGGCTTCAGGGCGTCAGGGTGTCAGGCGGTCAGGGCAGAGGGCGGGTCGTCAGGGCGTCAGGCGTGTCAGGGTGCAGGGGTCGTCAGGCAGCGGGGCGTCAGGGCGTCAGGGCAGCGGGGCGTCAGGGCGTCAGGGCGTCAGGGTGTCAGGGCGTCAGGGCAGCGGGGCGTCAGGGCGTCAGGGCGTCAGGGAGTCAGGGCGTCAGGGCGTCAGGGCGTCAGGGTGTCAGGGCGTCAGGGCAGCGGGGCTTCAGGGCGTCAGGGCGTCAGGGTGTCAGGGCAGCAGGGCGTCAGGGCAGCGGGGCGTCAGGGCGTCAGGGCGTCAGGGCGTCAGGGCGTCAGGGCGTCAGGGCGTCAGGGCGTCAGGGCGTCAGGGCGTCAGGGCGTCAGGGCGTCAGGGCGTCAGGGCGTCAGGGCGTCAGGGCGTCAGGGCGTCAGGGCGTCAGGGCGTCAGGGCAGCGGGGTGTCAGGGCGTCAGGGCGTCAGGGCGTCAGGGCAGCGGGGCGTCAGGGCGTCAGGGCGTCAGGGCGTCAGGGCGTCAGGGCGTCAGGGCGTCAGGGCGTCAGGGCGTCAGGGCGTCAGGGCGTCAGGGCAGCGGGGCGTCAGGGCGTCAGGGCGTCAGGGCGTCAGGGCAGCGGGGCGTCAGGGCAGCGGGGCGTCAGGGCAGCGGGGCGTCAGGGCAGCGGGGCGTCAGGGCAGCGGGGCGTCAGGGCAGCGGGGCGTCAGGGCAGTGGGGCGGATTCACGCCTCCCCCCGGGGATTCTCTGACCCGGCGGGGGGGTCGGAAATTCCCGACCTACGACTTTGGTTAATCTTGGAGAATAATATAAGGAACATAAGAACATAAGAACATAAGAACTAGGAGCAGGAGTCGGCCATCTGGCCCCTCGAGCCTGCTCCGCCATTCAGTGAGATCATGGCTGATCTTTTGTGGACTCAGCTCCACTTTCCGGCCCAAACACCATAACCCTTAATCCCTTTATTCTTCAAAAAACTATCTATCTTTACCTTAAAAACATGTAATGAAGGAGCCTCAACTGCTTCACTGGGCAAGGAATTCGATAGATTCACAACCCTTTGGGTGAAGAAGTTCCTCCTAAACTCAGTCCTAAATCTACTTCCCCTTATTTTGAGGCTATGTCCCCTAGTTCTGCTGTCACCCGCCAGTGGAAACAACCTGCCCGCATCTATCCTATCTATTCCCTTCATAATTTTAAATGTTTCTATAAGATCCCCCCTCATCCTTCTAAATTCCAACGAGTACAGTCCCAGTCTACTCAACCTCTCCTCATAATCCAACCCCTTCAGCTCTGGGATTAACCTTGTGAATCTCCTCTGCACACCCTCCAGTGCCAGTACGTCCTTTCTCAAGTAAGGAGACCAAAACTGAACATAACATGATGCCAGTAGTGGAAATTTCTAACATGGTACCAGGAACTTATTGAGGTAATTTAGCTAAAATTAGATAGAATCTAAGAAGAAAGAAAACCAGAATGTAGTCTGACATTGACGGTAAGATTGTTTCCAGACCTGTTACATCGACTCACCCAGACAAGTCTAGACCTCATGGAGAAACTGCAGACTCTGAAACAGTTCCGGACTTTGGGTAACATTGATGTAAATTGGAAAATATTTAAGCAGCAGTTTCAACTATAGCTCCCTGCCTCAGATTTAGATTATACTCGTGATAACAGAAAACTTGGATTCTTTTTAACAATGGCTGCACCACAGACTATTGAACTATTGAATTCTCACGGAAGATGATAAAAAGAAAGTTGATATAGTTATTGAAAAATGTGATCTTCATTGCAAAGCTCAAATTAATGAAACTTCAAAAGGCAGTATATAGAAATACTGGTGAAAGAAAAGGGGCGAGAAAACGCACCTCGGGAATGGGGTGAGAAATCACACCTCGGGAATGGGGCGAGAAAACACACCTCGGGAAAAGGGCGAGAAAACACACCTCGGGAATGGGGCGAGAAAACACACCTCAGGAATGGGGCGAGAAAACACACCTCGGGAAAAGGGCGAGAAAATGCACCTCGGGAATGGGGCGAGAAAACACACCTCGGGAAAAGGGCGAGAAAACACACCTCAGGAATGGGGCGAGAAAACACACCTCGGGAATGGGGCGAGAAAATGCACCTCGGGAAAGGGGCGAGAAAACGCACCTCGGGAAAAGGGCGAGAAAATGCACCTCGGGAAAAGGGCGAGAAAATGCACCTCGGGAAAGGGGCGAGAAAACGCACCTCGGGAAAAGGGCGAGAAAAGCACCTCGGGAAAGAGGCGAGAAAACACACCTCGGGAAAAGGGGCGAGAAAACACACCTCAGGAAAAGGGCGAGAAAATGCACCTCGGGAATGGGGCGAGAAAACACACCTCGGGAAAGGGCGAGAAAACGCACCTCAGGAAAAGGGCGAGAAAACGCACCTCGGGAAAAGGGCGAGAAAACGCACCTTGGGAAAAGGGCGAGAAAACGCACCTCGGGAATGGGGCGAGAAAACGCACCTTGGGAAAAGGGCGAGAAAACGCACCTCGGGAAAGGGGCGAGAAAACACACCTCGGGAAAAGGGCGAGAAAATGCACCTCGGGAATGGGGCGAGAAAACGCACCTCGGGAAAGGGGCGAGAAAACACACCTCAGGAATGGGGCGAGAAAACGCACCTCGGGAAAGGGGCGAGAAAACACACCTCGGGAATGGGGCGAGAAAACACACCTCGGGAAAAGGGCGAGAAAACACACCTCAGGAATGGGGCGAGAAAACACACCTCGGGAATGGGGCGAGAAAATGCACCTCGGGAAAGGGGCGAGAAAACGCACCTCGGGAAAAGGGCGAGAAAATGCACCTCGGGAAAAGGGCGAGAAAATGCACCTCGGGAAAGGGGCGAGAAAACGCACCTCGGGAAAAGGGCGAGAAAATGCACCTCGGGAAAGAGGCGAGAAAACACACCTCGGGAAAAGGGGCGAGAAAACACACCTCAGGAAAAGGGCGAGAAAATGCACCTCGGGAATGAGGCGAGAAAACACACCTCGGGAAAGGGCGAGAAAACGCACCTCGGGAAAAGGGCGAGAAAACGCACCTCGGGAAAAGGGCGAGAAAACGCACCTTGGGAAAAGGGCGAGAAAACGCACCTCGGGAATGGGGCGAGAAAACGCACCTTGGGAAAAGGGCGAGAAAACGCACCTTGGGAAAGGGGCGAGAAAACGCACCTCGGGAAAGGGGCGAGAAAACGCACCTCGGGGAAAAGGGCGAGAAAATGCACCTCGGGAAAAGGGCGAGAAAATGCACCTCGGGAAAGGGGCGAGAAAACGCACCTCGGGAAAAGGGCGAGAAAATACACCTCGGGAAAGAGGCGAGAAAACACACCTCGGGAAAAGGGGCGAGAAAACACACCTCAGGAAAAGGGCGAGAAAATGCACCTCGGGAATGGGGCGAGAAAACACACCTCGGGAAAGGGCGAGAAAACGCACCTCGGGAAAAGGGCGAGAAAACGCACCTCGGGAAAAGGGCGAGAAAACGCACCTTGGGAAAAGGGCGAGAAAACTCACCTTGGGAAAAGGGCGAGAAAACGCACCTCAGGAAAGGGCGAGAAAATGCACCTCGGGAATGGGGCGAGAAAACACACCTCGGGAAAGGGCGAGAAAACGCACCTCGGGAAAAGGGCGAGAAACGCACCTCGGGAAAAGGGCGAGAAAACGCACCTTGGGAAAAGGGCGAGAAAACGCACCTCGGGAAAAGGGCGAGAAAACGCACCTTGGGAAAAGGGCGAGAAAACGCACCTCAGGAATGGGGCGAGAAAACACACCTCGGGAATGGGGCGAGAAAATGCACCTCGGGAAAGGGGCGAGAAAACGCACCTCGGGAAAAGGGCGAGAAAATGCACCTCGGGAATGGGGCGAGAAAACGCACCTCGGGAAAGGGGCGAGAAAACACACCTCAGGAATGGGGCGAGAAAACGCACCTCGGGAAAGGGGCGAGAAAACACACCTCGGGAATGGGGCGAGAAAACACACCTCGGGAAAAGGGCGAGAAAACACACCTCAGGAATGGGGCGAGAAAACACACCTCGGGAATGGGGCGAGAAAATGCACCTCGGGAAAGGGGCGAGAAAACGCACCTCGGGAAAAGGGCGAGAAAATGCACCTCGGGAAAAGGGCGAGAAAATGCACCTCGGGAAAGGGGCGAGAAAACGCACCTCGGGAAAAGGGCGAGAAAATGCACCTCGGGAAAGAGGCGAGAAAACACACCTCGGGAAAAGGGGCGAGAAAACACACCTCAGGAAAAGGGCGAGAAAATGCACCTCGGGAATGAGGCGAGAAAACACACCTCGGGAAAGGGCGAGAAAACGCACCTCGGGAAAAGGGCGAGAAAACGCACCTCGGGAAAAGGGCGAGAAAACGCACCTTGGGAAAAGGGCGAGAAAACGCACCTCGGGAATGGGGCGAGAAAACGCACCTTGGGAAAAGGGCGAGAAAACGCACCTTGGGAAAGGGGCGAGAAACGCACCTCGGGAAAGGGGCGAGAAAACGCACCTCGGGAAAAGGGCGAGAAAATGCACCTCGGGAAAAGGGCGAGAAAATGCACCTCGGGAAAGGGGCGAGAAAACGCACCTCGGGAAAGGGCGAGAAAATGCACCTCGGGAAAGAGGCGAGAAAAACACACCTCGGGAAAAGGGGCGAGAAAACACACCTCAGGAAAAGGGCGAGAAAATGCACCTCGGGAATGGGGCGAGAAAACACACCTCGGGAAAGGGCGAGAAAACGCACCTCGGGAAAAGGGCGAGAAAACGCACCTCGGGAAAAGGGCGAGAAAACGCACCTTGGGAAAAGGGCGAGAAAACGCACCTCGGGAAAAGGGCGAGAAAACGCACCTTGGGAAAAGGGCGAGAAAACGCACCTCAGGAATGGGGCGAGAAAACGCACCTCGGGAATGGGGCGAGAAAACGCACCTCGGGAATGGGGCGAGAAAACGCACCTCGGGAATGGGGCGAGAAAATGCACCTCGGGAATGGGGCGAGAAAACACACCTCGGGAAAGGGGCGAGAAAACGCACCTCGGGAAAAGGGCGAGAAATCACACCTCGGGAATGGGGCGAGAAAACGCACCTCGGGAAAGGGGCGAGAAAACGCACCTCGGGAAAAGGGGCGAGAAAATGCACCTCGGGAAAAGGGGCGAGAAAACGCACCTCGGGAAAAGGGGCGAGAAAATGCACCTCGGGAAAAGGGGCGAGAAAACGCACCTCGGGAAAAGGGCGAGAAAACGCACCTCGGGAAAAGGGCGAGAAAACGCACCTCGGGAAAAGGGGCGAGAAATCACACCTCGGGAAAGGGGCGAGAAAACGCACCTCGGGAAAAGGGCGAGAAATCACACCTCGGGAATGGGGCGAGAAAACGCATAGAGGGAGACAGGCCAAAACACTATTGTTCTCACTTGTATTAACATTAGGGTTATCCATTTTGGAGGTCTCTGCATTTGTATTAACACTCTGAACATTCATATGTTTCTGCATTACATTAGAAGTTTTAAATTGTGTCCCGTTTAATGCAGTTCTGCATTGAACAGCAAAGTCATTCAGTTTGCCACCTTTGGAGCAATTCTTTCTCCAGGACGCCCCGCTACCCTGACACCCATGACACTGGCTATTGAAATGAAATGAAAATCGCTTATTGTCACGAGTAGGCTTCAATGAAGTTACTGTGAAAAGCCCCTAGTCACCACATTCCGGCGCCTGTCCGGGGAGGCTGGTACGGGAATCGAACCGTGCTGCTGGCCTGCTTGTCTGCTTTAAAAGCCAGCGATTTAGCTGAGTGAGCTAAACCAGCCCCTCCCCTTCCAGAATGTTCTGTACCCGCTCCGAGACATCCTTGACCCTATCGCCAGGGAGGCAACATGACATCGTGGAGCCCCATTTACAGCCACAGAAACACGTCTATATTCCCCTTACTATTTTTTAAAAAATTTTTATTTTACCCCCACTTTGCCCCTCTATCCCCTATTCCTGTCCCTGTTTGCTCTCCCGACTTTGATGGGTGATCCCCCCCCCTCCCCTGCCTGGCGCCTTCCCCCCTGTTGGGGGTGCGCTGCGGCCCTGCTTTGTTGTGTGCCCCCGGCGCTAGCTTTCCTGCTAGTGGCTCCCCTCTCGGAGGTTGCTGTCCCGCTTCTCCCCTGCCTGGCCTCTACGGTTTTCTGCCCGCTCTTCCCGCATCCTACCCTGCACCCCTCTCGCCTGCTCTCCCTTCTCCAATACTCTCGTTCCCTCGTGCTGGGGCCTGGCCTCCCACCTGGAGCGGTCCCTTGGGCAGTGGGTTGTTTTTTGTTCTGGGTGTTCCTGCCGGGGGGGAGGGGGCTGGCTTTGCCTCGCCCCTCCTCACCCCCCCCGTCGGCATGACGTATCTCCTTGCCATGGGCCCCTCGTCCCTACCCCCCCATGGCGTTTTTCCAGCCCATGCTTTTTGACGAACCTATTCGCCTCAGCAGGGGCTGTAAAGAAATATTCCCTGTTTTGGTATGTGACCCAGAGTTTCGCTGGGTACAGCATACCAAAACGCACTCTGCTCCTGTAGAGAGCTGCTTTCGCTCTGTTGAACTCAGCCCGTCTCTTAGTTATGTCTGCTCCAAGATCCTCATAGACTCGGATGGCGTGCCCGTCCCATTTGCAGCATCTATTTTCCTTGGCCCAGCGCAGGATTGTCTCCCTATCCCGGTACCGGTGCAGTTTAGCTATGACTGCTCTCGGTTGTTCCCCTGCCTTGGGCTTCGGGCGCAGCGACCGATGAGCTCTGTCCAAATCCGGTGGGGTGGGGAAAGCTTTCCTCCCCACTAAGGAGCCCAGCATCGCAGCCACGAATGTTGTGGGGTTTCTGCCCTCGATCCCCTCTGGCAGGCCCACTATCCTAACATTTTGCCTTCTCGAGCTGTTTTCCTGGTCGTCTACCCTGCCCTTCAGGCTCCCCTGTGTTGCACCCAGTCTCGCCACTTCCCTCTCCAGGGCCGTGACCCGGTCGCTCATGTCTGTCGCTGCTTTCTCCAGCTCCTTAATGGTCGCCTCCTGGGCTTCCAGTTTCTCCCCTTGGGCTTCCAGTTTCTCCCCTTGGGCTTCCAGTTTCTCCTCCAATCTGGTCAGAGCCTGCTGCACCCCTGACATGGCCCTGGCCACTGCTGCTTATACTGCGGCCTCTGCGTCTGCTTTCAACTCTGCCTCGATTGCCTGCAGCTGCTCCCACAGCACCTCGGCAAAGGCTGCCTTCCAATTCCAGCCCCCCTCTAACCCCAGGGGAGAGGGTACCTGTCTGTCCAGCTCTTTTTGATGCGGCGATACATCCTTCCCGCTGCTTCGTGCGCTGATTCGCTCGCCTGAGCTGGCTTGCCCCTTGTCCCGTCTGCTTCTGGTGCCCCCTCTCCCTTGGCTCCCTTCTGCCGTTTTTTTCTCCCCCTTCCCTTTCATCTTTTCTTCTCCCCTTGTTTTTATTTTCCCCCCTTTTCCGCACCCTATTTTTATTTTTTTTATTTATTATTATTATTATTTATTTATTTTTTCCCCACCCCTCTCCCTCTCCCTCTCCTCCCTTCTTTCCTTTTTTACAATTGAATCCCTTGTAACTATTACATTCCCACACTTATTACTCCTCTCCCATGTGGCAGAGCCAACCGTGGTGCAATGGATTTGGCTGTTGCTGCTTTTCCCTGAGAGATCGTTCTCCCCAACAGTATCCAAAGTGGTCTATATATTTTGCTGGGGAATGGCCACAGGAGATTCCTGCCCTGCCTGCCCAGCTCTCTTGCTCTGCTTGGTGGTCACCCATTCCCTGCCTGCCTGTAGAGTTTTAGCCTGCGATGTGACCAGCTCCATATACATGCTATCATCGATACTCTCTGTCCCCAGTGTTCCCAGCCACCAATCCAGCTCAGAAACCCAGGCTTCAGGCTGCTGCTGGACACACTTCCTGAACACATACTGCCCCAGGCAATGGAACTGTTCCCAGGTTCCCACACAGAGCAGGAGGAGCATACCCTGGCTTTGGCTTCTCCTACTATGAGTTACCCCTTTAAATTAAACCTTTTGGAAGATTCTAAAATTTAAAATGTAAAATTAATCTAGGGACCTTTTCCCCTGGTCTTCGCTACTACAGAATATAGCCTTTACAAACTATAACCAACAAAATGAAGATCTCACAAACCAGGGTAGGCTGGCGCCATTGATGATGGGGATGTTTGAGGACGCGATAGTTAGCGGTATCCTGCCTCCATCTCCCTGTTGCTAAAGAAGGACAAGGATCTGGTGAAGTGTGGGTTGTACAGGCCCAAATCTCTGCTGAATGTGGCAAGATATTGGCAAAGGTGTTGCCGTTAAGGTTGGAAGGGTGCTTCCCAAAGGTGATTGAGGAGGACCAGGCAGGGTTCGGAAAGGGAAGACAGTTGTCCTTGAATATGAGGAGGTTGAATATTTTCTCTGGCAGAGGGAGGGAGACGGAGGTGGTGGTGGCGTTGGATGCGGAGCAGCTGTTTGATCGGGTGGAGTGAGGCTATTTGATGGTGGTATTGGGGAAATGTGGGATTGGCCAAGTGTTTGAGGGGTGGGTGCTATGTAAGGAGCTGCTGGTGAACGTACGCACAAACTGGGTGAAGTCAGGGTATTTTACGTTGCACCCGGGTACGAGTCAGGGATGCCCCATGCCCCCCCCCTTCTGTTTGCATTGGCTGTAGAGCACTAGGCTATTGTGCTGGGGGGGGGGGGGCGGTGTGGGGGGGGGGGGCATAGGGATTCCTTATATGCAGATGATTTGCTGCTGTATATTTCAGAGCCGAACTCTTCAGTGGGAATTATAATGGGGATTATATTGGGGATTATATTGGGGATTATATTGGGGATTATATTGGGGATTATAATGGGGATTATATTGGGGATTATATTGGGGATTATATTGGGGATTATAATGGGGATTATATTGGGGATTATAATGGGGATTATATTGGGGATTATATTGGGGATTATATTGGGGATTATATTGGGGATTATATTGGGGATTATATTGGGGATTATAATGGGGATTATATTGGGATTATATTGGGGATTATATTGGGGATTATATTGGGGATTATATTGGGGATTATAATGGGGATTATATTGGGGATTATAATGGGGATTATATTGGGGATTATATTGGGGATTATATTGGGGATTATAATGGGGATTATATTGGGGATTATAATAGGGATTATAATGGGGATTATAATGGGGATTATAATGGGGATTATAATGGGGATTATATTGGGGATTTTAATGGGAATTATAATGGGGATTATAATGGGGATTATAATGGGGATTACAATGGGGATTATATTGGGGATTATAATGGGGATTATAATGGGGATTATAACAGGGATTATAATGGGGATTATAATGGGGATTATAATGGGGATTATATTGGGGATTATAATGGGAATTATAATGGGGATTATAATGGGGATTATAATGGGATTATAATGGGGATTAAACAGGGATTATATTGGGGATTATAATGGGAATTATTAATGGGAATTATAATGGGAATTATAATGGGGATTAAACAGGGATTATATTGGGGATTATAATGGGGATTATATTGGGGATTATATTGGGATTATATTGGGGATTATAAGGGGATTATAATGGGATTATAATGGGGATTATAATGGGGATTATAAGGGGATTATAATGGGGATTACAATGGGGATTATAATGGGGATTATAATGGGGATTATAACGGGATTATAATGGGGATTATAACAGGGATTATAATGGGGATTATAACGGGATTATAATGGGGATTATAATGGGGATTATAATGGGGATTATAATGGGGATTATAACGGTATTATAATGGGGATTATAACGGGATTATAATGGGGATTATAACGGGATTATAATGGGGAATATAACAGGGATTTGTTGAATTATTATTGGGCAGCAAATGCCGAGAAGGGGTGCGGTAGGGCGGTGGGCTTTGTGGGTGAGTATGAAGGGGGGGGGGGTCTTTCAGTGGGTTGGGCTTGCGAGCGCTGACAACAACATCACTCCTGATAGGCACGGGAAGTATGCAGTGAGTACGGTGGCAGTGGCAATGTTGAAGGTTAGACAGCATTTTAGGTGCTGGGGGGCGGGGGGGGGGGGGATGCTGATCCACTGATGGTACATTAGATGGGTTGTTCTTTGTACAATGTGTGCAGGAGGGTTTCCTGACACAATATGTTGACAGGCCAACAAGAGGCGAGGCCACATTGGATTTGGTTTTGGGTAATGAACCAGGCCAGGTGTTAGATCTGGAGGTAGGTGAGCACTTTGGAGACAGTGACCACAATTCGGTGACCTTTACGTTAGCGATGGAAAGGGATAAGTATACCCCGCAGGGCAAGAGTTATAGCTGGGGGAAGGGCAATTATGATGCCATTAGACATGACTTAGGATGTGTAGGTTGGAGAAGTAGGCTGCAAGGGTTGGGCACACTGGATATGTGGAGCTTGTTCAAGGAACAGCTATTGCGTGTTCTTGATCAGTACGTACCAGTCAGGCAGGGAGGAAAGGGAAGAGCGAGGGAACCGTGGTTTACCAAAGAAGTGGAATCTCTTGTTAAGAGGAAGAAGGAGGCCTATGTGAAGATGAGGCGTGAAGTTTCAGTTGGGGCGCTTGATAGTTACAAGGAAGCGAGGAAGGATCTAAAGAGAGAGCTAAGACGAGCAAGGAGGGGACATGAGAAGTCTTTGGCAGGGAGGATCAAGGAAAACCCAAAAGCTTTCTATAGGTATGTCAGGAATAAAAGAATGACTAGGGTAAGAGTAGGGCCTGTCAAGGACAGTGGTGGGAAATTGTGTGTGGAGGCTGAGGAGATAAGCGAGATACTAAATGAATACTTTTCGTCAGTATTTACTCAGGAAAAAGATAATGTTGTGGAGGAGAATGTGAGACCCAGGCTATTAGAATAGACGGCATTGAGGTGCGTAGGGAAGAAGTGTTGGCAATTCTGGACAAGGTGAAAATAGATAAGTCCCCGGGGCCTGATGGGATTTATCCTAGGATTCTCTGGGAAGCCAGGGAAGAGATTGCTGAGCCTTTGGCTTTGATTTTTATGTCATCATTGGCTACAGGAATAGTGCCAGAGGACTGGAGGATAGCAAATGTGGTCCCTTTGTTCAAGAAGGGGAGTAGAGATAACCCCGGTAACTATAGGCCGGTGAGCCTCACGTCTGTTGTGGGTAAAGTCTTGGAGAGGATTATAAGAGATACGATTTATAATCATCTAGACAGGAATAATATGATTAGGGATAGTCAGCATGGTTTTGTGAAGGGTAGGTCATGCCTCACAAACCTTATCGAGTTCTTTGAGAAGGTGACTGAACAGGTAGACGAGGGTAGATCAGTTGATGTGGTGTATATGGATTTCAGTAAAGCGTTTGATAAGGTTCCCCACGGTCGGCTATTGCAGAAAATACGGAGGCTGGGGATTGAGGGTGATTTAGAGATGTGGATCAGAAATTGGCTGTTTGAAAGAAGACAGAGGGTGGTGGTTGATGGGAAATGTTCAGAATGGAGTTCAGTTACGAGTGGCGTACCACAAGGATCTGTTCTGGGGCCGTTGCTGTTTGTCATTTTTATAAATGACCTAGAGGAGGGCGCAGAAGGTTGGGTGAGTAAATTTGCAGACGACACTAAAGTCGGTGGAGTTGTAGACAGTGGGGAAGGATGTTGCAGGTTACAGAGGGACATAGATAAGCTGCAGAGCTGGGCTGAGAGGTGGCAAATGGAGTTTAATGTGGAGAAGTGTGAGGTGGTTCACTTTGGAAAGAATAACAGGAATGCGGAATATTTGGCAAATGGTAAAACTCTTGGTAGTGTGGATGAGCAGAGGGATCTCGGTGTCCATGTACATAGATCCCTGAAAGTTGCCACCCAGGTTGATAGGGTTGTGAAGAAGGCCTATGGTGTGTTGGCCTTTATTGGTAGAGGGATTGAGCTCCGGAGCCATGAGGTCATGTTGCAGCTGTACAAAACTCTGGTACGGCCGCATTTGGAGTATTGCGTACAGTTCTGGTCGCCTCATTATAGGAAGGACGTGGAAGCTTTGGAACGGGTGCAGAGGAGATTTACCAGGATGTTGCCTGGTATGGAGGGAAAATCTTATGAGGAAAGGCAGATGGACTTGAGGTTGTTTTCGTTAGAGAGAAGAAGGTTAAGAGGTGACTTAATAGAGGTATACAAAATGATCAGAGGGTTAGATAGGGTGGACAGTGAGAGCCTTCTTCTGCGGATGGAGGTGGCTAGCACGAGGGGACATAGCCTTAAATTGAGGGGTAATAGATATAGGACAGAGGTCAGAGGTAGGTTTTTTACGCAAAGAGTGGTGAGGCCGTGGAATGCCCTACCTGCAACAGTAGTGAACTCGCCAACATTGGGGGCATTTAAAAGTTTATTGGATAAGCATATGGATGATAATGGCATAGTGTAGGTTAGATGGCCTTTAGTTTTTGACTTCCCATGTCGGTGCAACATCGTGGGCCGAAGGGCCTGTACTGCGCTGTATCGTTCTATGTTCTATGTTCTATGATTCAAGGTTTCAGTGAAGGGAAGAGAGGGGGATTGAGGAAGTGAAGGATGGTTTCTGGGAGGACGATTTGCGAGTTTGGAGGAGTTGGGTGAGAAGTTTGGGTTGGCGAGGGTCGAAGATTTAGAATATGTGGGTACAGGACTTTGTGAGGAAGGTCTTGCCGACCTTCCCGAAAGCGCTGCCTCCTCACTGTTGGAGGGGGGTTTGGAGTAGGGGGTGGATCAGTGATCTATGGGAGAATTTTGGAGGGGTTGAGGGTCCATGGAGGGGGTTAAGGTAAGGTGGGAGAAGTTGGGGGTGGTGCAGGAGGAGGGTCTGTGGTGTGAGGTGCTGCGGAGGGTAAATGCCTCGAGGTTGGGACTGATACAGCTGAAGGTGGTCTACAGGGTGCACCTGACAAAGTCGCGGATGAAGCGGTTGTTTGATGGGGTGGAGGATGTCTGTGAACGATGTGGGAGGAGCCCTGTGAACCATGTGCAGATGTTTTGATTCTGCCCGAAGCTGGAAAGGTTTTGGAGGACTGTGTTCAGCACCATTTAGGGGGTTTGACAAGTGGACGTGGAACCCATTCCCCTAGAAGCCACATTCGGGGTGTTGGGATGGCTGGAGCTGCAGGCGGGGGCGGGGGTCTCGCTGATTGCTCGTCGGTGGGTCTTGTTGGGGTGGAGGTCAGTATCGCCACCCTGTGCCTCTGTGTGGCGGGGGACCTGCTGGACGTTTTGACCCCGGAGAAGGTGGCATTTACTCTGAAGGGGACGAGTGAGGGGGTTCTACAGTTGTTGGGGTTTGTTTATCATGCATTTTTGGGTGTTGGTTACCGTTGACTATTGAGGGAGGGGAGAGTTTGGGTGGGCTAGGATTTATTTTTGTGAGGATGTTTTGTATTGTAAAACTGTTGAAACTTTGTTGAATAAAAATACTTTTAACTATGTGTTATTCCCAGGAAGCGAGGCCATAGGAAAGGAGGGTAACCTTTCTGGACTCGTCCAAGGCCAGTTTCTGTGCTTCATAGAACTGTATAGAACTATACAGCACATTACAGGCCCTTCGGCCCACAATGTTGTGCTACATCCACCTAAGGAAAAAGTCGCTGAACGTCCACTCTATCTATCCCTCTCAGCATCTTTATACACCTCAATTAAGTCACCTCTCATCCTCCTCTGCTCCAAAGAGAAAAGCCCTAGCTCCCTCAACCTTTCCTCATAAGACCTATCCTGCAAACCAGGCAGCATCCTGGTAAATCTCCTTTGCACCCTTTCCAATGCTTCCACATCCTTCCTATAGTGAGGTGACCAGAACTGCACACAATGCTCCAAATGTGGTCGAACCAAGGTCTTGTACAGTTGCAGCATAACCCCACGGCTCTTAAACTCAAGCCCCCTGTTACTAAACGCTAACACACTATAGGCCTTCTTCACGGCTCTGTCCACTTGAGTGGCAACTTTCAGAGGTTTGTGGACATGAACCCCAAGATCTCTCTGTTCCTCCACATTCCTCAGAACCCTGCCGTTGACCCTGAAATCTACATTCAAATTTTTCCTACCAAAATGAATCACCTTCCACTTATCAGGGTTAAACTCCATCTGCCATTTTTCAGCCCAGCTCTGCATCCTATCAATGTCTCTTTGCAGCCTACAACAGCCCTCCACCTCATCCACTACTCCACTAATCTTGGTGTCATCAGCAAATTTACTGCCCCACCCTTCAGCCCCCTCCTCCAAGTCATTGATAAAATTCACAAATAGCAGAGGACGCAGCACTGATCCCTGTGGTACACCGCTGGTAACTGGTCTCCAGTCTGAAAATGTTCCTTCCACCACCACCCTCTGTCTTCTATGTGATAGCATTTTACTTATCCAATTGGCCAAATATCCCTCTATCCCACACCTCCTTACTCTCGGCATGAGCCGACCATGGGGAACCTGATCACTATCAATTACGATGAGACGAGAGTAGAGGGTAATCGAGGCTTTATTGAGCAGAGATGTGGAACCTCCTGCAGCTGCTGCCAGAATGGGAGCAGCTCGGTGAGCACACACATTTATACTCTGCCTACTGGGCGGAGCCAGCAGGCAGGGATCTACCCCCGTACCTGTAGTACAGGAGCCTTACCGTATTACCTCTATTATACAATCAGTGGTGACTACCACAGCACCTTATCAAAGGCCTTACTAAAATCCATGTATACGACATCAACTGCTCTACCTACACCTATGTACTTAGTTACCTCCTCAAAGAATACAATCAAACTTGTGAGGCAAGACTTACCCCTCACAAATCTGTGCTGACTACCCTGGATTAAGCTGTATCTTTCCAAATGATCATAAATCCTATCCCTCAGGACCCTTTCCAATAATTTACCTATGACCGAAGTGAGACTAACCGGCCTATAATTCCCAGGGTTATACCTATTCCCTTTCTTGAATAAGGGGACAACATTCGCCTCTCTCCAGTCTTCTGGCACTATTCCTATAGACAGTGAGGACATAAAGATCAAAGCCAAAGGCTCTGCAATCTCATCCCTCGCCTCCCAAAGGATCCTAGGATATATCCCATCAGGCCCAGGGGACTTATCTACCCTCAGGCTTCTCAAAATCTCTAACACATCTTCCTTGCCAATATCTACCTCCTCCAGCCTACCAGCCTGTATCGCACTATCCTCCTCAACAACATGGCCCCTCTCCTTTGTGAACACTGAAGAAAAGTATTTATTTAGGGCCTCTCCTACATCTTCAGACTCCATGCACACGTTCCCACCACTGTCCTTGACCGGCCCTAACTTCACCCTGGTCATTCTTTTATTCCTCACATAAGTGTAAAAAGCCTTGGGGTTTTCCTTGATCCTACCCGCCAAGGACTTCTCATGCCCCCTCCTAGCTCTCCTAAGCCCTTTCTTGAACTCCTTCCTAGCTATCTTGTATCCCTCAATTGCCCTAATTGAACCTTGTTTTCTCATCCTTACATAAGCCCCCTTCTTCCTCTGACAGGACATTCAACCTCTTTTGTGAACCATGGTTCCCTCACTCGGCCATTTCCTCCCTGCCTGACAGGGACATACATATCAAGGACATGCAGTATTTGCTCCTTGAACAAGCTCCACATCTCAATTATGCCTATCCCTGACAGTTCCTGTTTCCATCTTATGCTCCCCAATTCTTGCTTAATCACATCATAATTACCCTTCCCCCAGTATTAAACCTTGCCCTGCCATATGTTCCTATCCCTCTCCATTGCTATAGCGAAAGTCACCGAATTGTGGTCACTATCTCCAAAGTGCTCTCCCACAACCAAATCTAACACTTGGCCCGGTTCATTACCCAGTACCAAATCCAATGTGGCCCCGCCTATCTTGTCGGCCTATCCACATATTGTGCCAGGAAACCCTCCTGCACACACTGGATAAAAACATCCCCATCCAAACTAATCGAATTAAGGTGGGATTCAGGCTGGGATCAACTAATAACACAGAACCGGGAACTCTCTCAGGGATCTTTACCCAGAGTTGCATTGCCCTTCTCCCTCATCACAACATCATTTCACACATAACAGACAAGTTTCTATATTCCTTCACACGGCTGGATGCCGACGTATACCATCAAGGATTCATTGGTAACTAAGTTACTGTAGCTTCTCCGAGTGGGATCATTTCTCGCCTCTTTACAACATGACATCCAGTTTGCCATTCCTGCCGTGACTCAGGACGATCATCAGCCCTGACTGGGTCAGGTTAGAAATCTAAACTATTTGAATTTGCCAAAAATAAATCAATTTACAATGTCAAAGTTTGAGTAAATCTTACTCCTTGCAGTGGACAGCTGTTCAATTCATTTCTGATGATCTTCCCAGAGCAGCTTGTGTGTGGAGAAGGCTCTGAATCTGGCCAAGCCCTTTGCTGAGGGAGATGACGAGTGCACTGTGGGTGGAGATGCACTTTCTACCACAAGGGAAGCGGCAAGACTGTACTCAGTGATAAAGCTCCGAAACACAGCAACAGTTTCCCAGTCAGGAACCAGCTGTGACCAAACCCATCGTCTCTTCCCCTACTGTAAATCCGGCAGCAGTTTCCCACAACTTCCCTCTTGACAGAAACTCGGTCAGTTCTGAGGTACTTAGCTCAGTATAAGACCCATAAGACATAGGAACAGAATTAGGCCACTCAGCCCATCGAGTCTGATCCACCATTCAATCATGGCTGATATTGTCTCATCCCCCATTCTCCTGCCTTCTCCCCATAACCCCTGATCCTCTTATTAATCAAGAACCTATCTATCTCTGTCTTAAAGACACTCAGTGATTTGGCCTCCACAGCCTTCTGCAGCAAAGAGTTCCTCAGATACTGGGTACGATTCTCTGGCTGGGTTGAGTGAGAGCACAAAGCAGCCGGAGAATCATGGGACAGCCTACTCACTGCCTTGCGGGATTCTAATCTTTAATAATAATCTTTATTATTGTCACAAGTAGGCTTACATTAACACTGCAATGAAGTTACTGTGAAAAGCCCCTAGTTGCCACATTCCGGCACCTGTTCGGGTACACAGAGGGAGAATTCAGAATGTCCAAATGCACCTAACAGCACGTCTTTCGGAACTTGTGGGAGGAAACCGGAGCACCCGGAGGAAACCCACGCGGACACGGGGAGAACAGACAGTGACCCAGCGGGGAATCGAACCTGGGACCCTGGCGCTTTGAAGCCACAGTACTAACCACTGTGCTACTGTGATGTCCACGGGATTCACTCAAGTCCCGCGTTCGGGAAGTTGGGAGGTGATGGGTGGGGGTCCCGGAAGGGAGGGGACTTTGGGGGGTGTAGAGAGCGGGGTTTCCAGGGACCACATAGCGGGGTATCCTCACATGTGGGTGTGGGGTAGTGCCCATGTGTCTGAGGGGTGACATCGCTGATAGGTGGGGTGGGGGGAGGTCTCCTGACAGCTTCCGCGCCCCATGGCACCACCCAACTCCATGACAACTGCTTCCTTTTTCTTTTTGACTGGGCTTTTAATATGTCTCCTTTCCAAGGTTCCCGAAACTTGCCATACTTATCCTCCAATGTAACAGCAATGTGCTGCTTCTGAATTCCTATCAACTTACATTTCAAAGCCTCCCACATGCCAGATGTTGATTTGCCTAATATTGTTGTAATTAGCCTTCCCCCAATTTAGCACCTTCACCTGAGGACTACACTTATCCTCATCCATCACCTTCACCTGAGGGCTACACTTGTCCTTATCCATCACCTTCACCTGAGGGCTACACCTGAGGGCTACACTTATCCTTATCCATCACCTTCACCTGAGGGCTACACTTGTCCTTATCCATCAGTACCTTTTTTCAAAAATAAATTTAGAGTACCCAATTCTTTTTTTTTCCCCAATTAAGGGGCAATTTAGCGTGGCCAATCCTCCTAACCTGCACATCTTTGGGTTGTGGGGGTGAAACCCACGCAGACATGGGGAGAATGTGCAAACTCCACACAGACAACGACCCAGGGCTGGGATTCGAACCCGGGTCCTCAGTGCCGCAGTCCCAGTGCTAACCACTGCACCACATGCCGCCCTTTCCATCAGTACCTTAAAGCTTACTGAATTGTGGTCACTGTTCCCGAACTGCTCCCCTACTGAAAAGTCGATACTGGTTGGGCTCATTCCCCAATACCAGGTCCAGTATAGCCCCTTCCCTAGTTGGACTGTCTTCATACTGTTTCAAGAAGCCCTCCTGGATGCTCCTTACAAACTCTGCCCCGTCCAAGCCCCCAGCACTAAGTGAGTCCCAGTCAATATTGGGGAAGTTAAAATCACCCATCACGACAAACCTGTTACTTTTACACCTTGCCAAAATCTGTCTACCTATCTGCTCCTCTATCTCCCGCTGGCTGTTGGGAGGCCTGTAGTAAACCCCCAACATTGTGACTGCCCCCTTCCTATTCCTGATCTCTACCCATATAGCCTCACTGCCCTCTGAGGTGTCCTCCCGCAGTACAGCTGTGATATTCTCCCCAACCAGTAGCGCAACTCCCCCACCCCTTTTACATCCCCCTCTATCCCCCCTGAAACATCTGTATCTTGGAACGTTTAGCGGCCAATCCTGTCCTTCCCTCAACCAGGTCTCTGTAATGGTAACAACATCATAGTTCCAAGTACTAATCCAAGCCCTAAGTTCATCTGCCTTACCCAATGTGGTGAATTCATACTGTATTGCATTGCATTGTATTATGTCCTTGTGGGCTCTGTATACGAGCCGTTGCGCGGCTCTGCCCATAGGGGGAGATGAGGAGCTTGTACAGGGCTCCACCCTTGGCTCCGCCCATGGCCCCTCCCACTACCGGAAGTATAAAGTGCTGCAGCCATAAGCCTGCTCTCAGTTCCTCTGGTTGCAGGCAGGTTCAGTTGTAAGACTATTAAAACCACAGTTTACTTCCAATCGCGTCTCTAGTGAATTGATGGTCACATCACCTATTCCACTTCTCACATTCAAACAAACACACTTCAGAGCACCAGACCCTCTCTGATCAGCAACCACACCCTGCCTGCTCTTCCCCAGAGACTTACTGGTCCCAATCTCTCGTTCCCATTCAATTAATTCACTTTTGCTTTGCTCCCACCCCCCCTGCCAAACTAGTTTAAACCCTCCCGAGTGACACTCGCAAACCTTGCGGCCAGGATATTTATGCCCCTCCAGTTTTGATGCAATCCATTCTTCTTGTACAGATCCCCCCTGCCCCGGACGAGCTCCCAATGGTCCAGATAACTGAAACCCTCCCTCCTACACCAGCTGTTTAGCCACGTGTTTAGCTGCATTATCCTCCTATTTCTAGCCTCACTAGCATGTGGCACAGGGAGTAATCCCGAGATTATATCCCTCGAGGTCCTGCTTTTTAGCTTCCTCCCTAACTACCTAAACTGCTGCTACAGGACCCCGTCATCCTTCCAGCCTCTATCGTTGTATCAATGTGTACCACAACCTCTGGCTGTTCACCCTCCCCCTTCACAATGCTTTTTCTTTTAAATAAACATTTTATTGAGGTATTTTTGGTTTTACAACAACGACAAAATAAACACTATACATAAGTCTATAAACAGAGTGTAAAACGCCTGCTTCCTCCATTACAGGTCCCACCTTTATTAACCCCCTACTCTAAACTAAACTAACCCCCCCCCCCCCCTTCTGCTGACGATTAATTTTCTGCAAAGAAGTCGACGAACGGTTGCCACCTCCGGGCGAACCCTAACCGTGACCCCCTCAAGGCAAACCTGACTTTCTTAAAACAGAGAAAGCTAGCCATGTCCGATAGCCAGGGCTCCGACTTCGGAGGCTTTGAGTCCCTCCAAGCTAATAATATCCGTCCCCAGGCTAGCAGGGAAGCAAAGGCCAGCATGCCTGCCTCTTTCTCCTCCTGGATTCCCGGATCGTCCGACACCATGAAAATCGCCACCTCCGGACTTGGTGCCACCCTTGTTTTAAATACATGATGTGCAAACCCCTGCCAAAGTCCCCTGAGCTTTGGGCATGTCCAAAACATGTGGACATGGTTCGCTGGCCGCCCCGCACACTTTACACACCTATCTTCTACACCAAAGAACCTGCTCATCCGGGCCACTGTCATGTGAGCCCGGTGAACGACCTTGAACTGTATCAGGCTGAGTCTGGCGCATGTCGTGGACATGTTGACTCTCAATGCATCCGGCCAGAGACCATTCACTATCTCTCCTCCTAACTCCTCTTCCCACTTACGCTTCAGCTCCTCAGTCTGTGTGCCCTCTGATCCCATGAGCTCCTTATAGATGTCGGAGACCTTTCCTTCTCCCACCCACACTCTGGAAACTACCCTATCTTGAATCCCCCTTGGTGGTAGGAGCGGGAAGGTTGAGACCTGTCTACGTAGGAAGCCTTGCATCTGCAGGTACCTGAATTCGATTCCCCTCGCCAATCCAAATTTCTCCTCCAGCTCCCTCAAGCTAGGAAAGCTCCCTTCTATAAAGATATCCCCCATCCCCTCGATCCCTGCTCTCTGCCATCTCCGAAACTCCCCGTCCATCCTTCCCGGGGCAAACCAGTGATTATCACAGATTGGGGCCCAGACCGATGCTCCCTCCGCTCCCACATGCTTCCTCCATTGGCCCCAGACTCTCAGGGTCGCCACCACCACGGGGCTGGTGGAGTACCGTGCCTGTGTGGTGTTAACCTGTTTAAAAAAGGAGCGTGGAATAAAGATGGGGAGATGCTGGAACACAAACAGGAATCTCGGAAGGACCGTCATCTTCACCGTCTGGACCCTCCCAGCTAGTGACAACGGGAGCGCGTCCCACCTCCGAAAATTGTCCTTCGTTTGCTCCACCTGACAGGCCAGAATAAGTTTGTGCAATCGTTCCCATTCCCACGCAACTTGGATGCTTAGATACCTAAAGCTTCCCCCTACCACTCTAAATGGCAGCTCCCCCAGTCGCCTGGATCGCAAACATCTGACTTTTCCCCATTTTAGTTTGTACCCCGAAAACGGCCAAATTCCCCAGAATCCTCATGATTTCTTCCATCCCCTCTGCTGGGTCCGATACATACAGAAGCAGGTCGTCTGCGTAAAGCGAGGCTCTGTGTTCCACTCCCCCCCCCCCTCCCCTCCAGCCCTTTCCAGCCCCTTGAGGCTCTCAGAGCAGTTGCCAGCGGCTCTATAGCTAACGCGAACAGCAGTGGGGAGAGGGGGGATCCCTGTCTCATCCCTCGGTGCAGCCTAAAATAGTCCGATGTTGTCCTATTCGTCTGTACACTTGCCACAGGAGCCTGATACAGCAACCTGACCCAGTCAATAAAACCCAGCCCAAATCCAAACCCAGTACCTCCCACAGATATTCCCATTCTACTCGATCAAAAGCCTTTTCTGCGTCCATTGCGACCACTACCTCCACCTCCCTACTTTCCGGGGGCATCATGATCGCATTTAACAGCCTTCTTACATTGGCCACCAGCTGCCTGCCCTTAACAAACCCCGTCTGGTCCTCCCTAATCACATCCAGAACAGTCTTCAATCCTAGAGGACAAACCTTTGGCCAGCAGTTTGGCGTCTACATTCAACAGGGATATCGGCCTGTAGGACCCACACAGCTCTGGGTTCTTGTCCCGCTTCAGAATCAGCGAAATCATGGCCTGTGACATTGTCGGGGGCAGCACCCCTCTTTCCCTTGCCTCATTCCTCATTAACACCAGCCCCAATATCCCAGAGAACTTTTTATAAAACTCCACTGGGTACCCGTCCGGCACTGGGGTTTTACCCGACTGCATGGCCTTCAGACCCTCCACAATCTCTTCCAACCTGATCGGGGCCCCCAGCCCTTCTACCAGCTCCCCGTCCACCTTCGGGAAATTCAGCCCCTCCAAGAAGTGCCTCATCCCCTCCGGCCCCGTAGGGGGTTCTGACCTATACAACCTGCTGTAGAAATCCCTAAACGCCTTATTCACCCCTACTGAATCTCCAACCAGGTTCCCATCTCCGTCATTTACTTTCCCTATCTTCCTGGCTGCCTCCCTCTTTCTAAGCTGCTGTGCAAGGATTCTGCTGGCCTTCTCTCCATGTTCATAGATCATCCCCCTCGTCTTTCTCAGCTGCTCCACCGCCCTCCCTGTGGTTAACAAGCCGAACTCCACCTGTAGCCTCCGCCGTTCCCTTAAAAGCCCTGCCTCTGGAGTCTCCGCTTACCTCCTGTTGATCTGTAATATCTCCTTAACCAGTCAGTCCGTCTCTGTTCTGTCTACCTTCTCCCTGTGGGCCCGTATCGAGATCAGCTCCCCTCTAACCACCGCCTTCAATGCCTCCCAGGCCACCGCTGCTCAAATTTTCCCCGTGTCATTGACCTCCAGGTAATTCTGAATACATCTCCTCAATCGCCCTCACACCTCCTCGTTCGCTAGGAGCCCCACGTCTAACCTCCAGTACGGGCGCTGATTACTGTCTTTACAAACCTGTGGGTCAGTGTTCTTCAAAGTCGGGGGCGTGACCCGCGGGTGGGCCGTGGGCGGGTGTCGGGAGGGTCGTGGAGCCGTTGTCCGCGGTGCTCCCGATCGCGCAAATCCCCGCGCAGCAGCCGGCTGCAAGCGGCCGCGGACATGTTAAAAAAAATTGGCCGCATTGCGCATGCACGTCGGTAATCGGGCACGCATGCGCAGTGCGGCCGCTATTTTTTAAAACGGTTGCAGCTTTTTGTTTTACAAGTTCTGTAGTTGTTTTTATTCATTTATTTTATTAATTTAATTTTTATTTTTTTCATTTATTTTGTTCATTTTTTTTACAAGTTCGGGGGGGGTTTTATTCACTTTTTTCATTTATTTTACTGAATTTATTTTTTTACAAGTTCGGGGGAGGAGGTTTTATTTGATAAAATTTTTCAGGAAAAATTTGCAGAACTTTGGACAGATGGAGACGCCATACTTTCCGACACGGGAAGGCTTCACCTTCATCCACCAGGTTCCATTGGAGGGGGCTGTACGAGGGCCAAAGGGACCCAAAACCATTTCCTCCATTTTTGGGTTCCCAGAAAAAAAGTTTGAAGAACACTAGCTAGGTCAACCCAGTGTCTGAGATTGTAATCGCTGAGTTCACCACCCCTGTCAGTAAAGCCCCGCTCAGAATTAAGAAATCGATGGGGAGTACATTTTATGCACGTGTGAGTAGAAGGAGAACTCCTTCACCCTCGGCTGCCCAAATCTCCATTAGCCACCCCCCACCCCCATCTGCTCCATGAACCCTTTTAGTCCCTTTGCCATTGTTGGCACCCTGCCTGTTTTCGAGCTTGACCGGTCCAAGTTGGGGTCAATAACTGTGTTGAAGTCCCCTCCCATGACCAACCTGTGCGAATCCAGGTCCGGGATCTTTCCCAGCATCCTCTTTATAAACTCCACATCGTCCCAGTTTGGTGCGTACACATTTACTAATACCACCTGCATCCCCTCCAATTTCCCACTGACCATAATGTACCGACCTCCCCCATCTGAAACTATTCTACCCGCCTCAAACACCACTCGCTTGTTGATCAGGATCTCGACCCCTCTGGTCTTTGAGTCCAGTCCCGAGTGGAAAACCTGTCCGACCCAACCTTTCCTTAACCTAATCTGATCACCTACTCTAAGGTGTGTCTCCTGCAGCATCACCATGTCTGATTTCAGTCCCCTCAGATGCGCGAACACGCGTGCCCTCTTGACCGGCCCATTGAGCCCTCTTACATTCCAGATGATCAGCCTAGTTGGGGGGCTCATTGTCCCCCCCTTCACCGATCAGCCATCCCCTCTCTGGGCCAGTCACCAGCCCGCGCCCCGCGCCTCGTCCGGCCCGCCCCCAGGCAGCCTCCGCCCCCAACCTCCTCTCTGTCCCTCAGCAACAGTCCCTCCCTCATCAGCAGAACATTTTCCCCCCTTCCCCCCTAGTAACAGCACTAAATAAATCAACCCCTTTGATTAGCCTAACATCTGTTCACCCCCTAGTGTGCCTCCATCAGCTAGCCCGCCCAGCCAGCATGGTGGCCCTTGCCCCTGGCGCCAGACAGTCTCCCACCTATTGCTCCCCCTCCCCCCCCCCGCTCATACATATTCAAATGAAAAACAATCCCAACACAATTGTCCAACAGAGATGAAAAAAAAACCCCTAGTTGAACTCAAACAAAGGAAAAGGTCAAGCAAAAGATCCAGTATGTGAACAAACACACCTCCATCCCCCAACAGTGCAAATACAAACTTTACCCTCACTCAGCTCTGCAGCTGGTCCCAGATCCATACAGCAGGCATTGCAAATAATGTCCCCAAAAATAAACAAGAAACAAGAAACTTTTTCTTTGCAAAACATAAACGCTACAGCCAAATTCCAAGTTCAAAGTTCTCAGTCCGACACCAGTCCTTTTGCTTCCTCTGGCAACTCGAAATCGAAATGTTGTTCCTCGTATGTGACCCAGAGGCGGGCCGGGTACAACAGCCCGAACTTCACCTTTTTCTTGAAAAGGGTCGACCTGATTAAACCCCGCTCTCCTGGCCACCTCCACACTCAGGCCTAGTTCCGCAGGATACTGTTGTCCCATTTGCAGCACCGTGTCTGCTTGGCCCACAACACGCTCCTTGTCCAGATATCTGTGGAATCTCACCGCCATTGCCCTCGGGGGAGTCTCCTATTCACGGATTCCTCGCAAGCGCTCTGTGAGCCCTGTCCACCTCCAAGGGTCGGGGGAATGCCCCATCCCCCAGCAGCTTCTCGAAGATGGCCACTATGTACGCCCCAGCGTCCGCTCCTTCGGATCCCTCCGGGAGGCCAACGATCCTCAAGCTCTGCCGGCGGGACCTGTTCTCTAAGTCCTCCACCTTCTCCTGGAGCCTTTTCTGCTGGTCTCTCAGCATCTCCACCTCCAACTCCACCGCAGTTTGATGTTCCTCCTGGTCAGCCAGCGCCTTCTCTTATTTCTGGATCGCCCGATCTTGGGCATCCAATCTAATTTCCAGCTGCGGAATTGCCTCTTTAATGGGGTCCAAGCAGTCCCGTTTCTGCTTAGCAAAGCCATCCTGAATAACTTGGTCGGGGGAATGCCCCATCCCCCAGCAGCTTCTCGAAGATGGCCACTATGTACGCCCCAGCGTCCGCTCCTTCGGATCCCTCCGGGAGGCCAACGATCCTCAAGCTCTGCCGGCGGGACCTGTTCTCTAGCACCTCCACCTTCTCCTGGAGCCATCAGCTGCTTCATTAACCGCTGGGTCGACAAACCAGAGGTCCGGTCCCCCGCCATGCTGTCTCCCCCATGCTGTCTCCCCCATGCTGTCTCCGCCATGCTGCCTCCC
Source organism: Scyliorhinus canicula (assembly GCF_902713615.1). NCBI lineage: Eukaryota > Metazoa > Chordata > Chondrichthyes > Carcharhiniformes > Scyliorhinidae > Scyliorhinus > Scyliorhinus canicula. The sequence goes on along the minus strand of NC_052154.1, from coordinate 903,665 downwards.
CCATGCTGTCTCCCCCATGCTGTCTCCCCCATGCTGTCTCCCCCATGCTGGCCCCCCCATGCTGTCTCCCCCATGCTGTCTCCCCCATGCTGTCACCGCCATGCTGTCTCCCCCATGCTGTCTCCGCCATGCTGTCTCCCCCATGCTGTCTCCCCCATGCTGTCTCCCCCATGCTGTCTCCCCCATGCTGTCTCCCCCATGCTGTCCCCCCCATGCTGTCTCCCCCATGCTGTCTCCCCCATGCTGTCTACGCCATGCTGTCTCCGCCATGCTGTCTCCCCCATGCTGCCTCCCCCATGCTGTCTCCCCCATGCTGTCTCCCCCATGCTGTCTCCCCCATGCTGTCTCCCCCATGCTGTCTCCCCCATGCTGTCCCCCCCATGCTGTCTCCCCCATGCTGTCCCCCCCATGCTGTCTCCCCCATGCTGTCTCCCCCATGCTGTCTCCGCCATGCTGTCTCCCCCATGCTGTCTCCCCCATGCTGTCTCCCCCATGCTGTCTCCCCCATGCTGTCTCCCCCATGCTGTCTCCCCCATGCTGTCTCCCCCATGCTGTCTCCAGCTGCAGCTTCAGCCCAAGCCTGCTCTGTCTTTCTGTTTCTGCCTTTGCGAGCACTTCTAGTCCTCCTCTCCAGGCATCGATGTGGGAATTCAGTATACACTTACCTCACTCATCAATTTTTCAAATCAAGTCGGGTAAAAGATTGGGGGAAAGGTCCAAAAGTCCGACCCGAGCGGGAGCCACCAAATGTGCGACTTATTCCTTCATATTCGCCACCGGAAGTCCAGAATGCTTTCTGCCCATTCAGAGACATCCTGGACCCTGGCACTAGGGAGGCAACACACCATCCTGGACTCTCTTTCACGTCCACAGAAGCACCTATCTGAAACCCTAACTATAGAGGCCCTATAACTATTGCTCTAGTGCTCCTTGTCCTTCCCTGCTTAACAACAGAGCCAGCCATGGTGCCGCTGCTCTGGCGGCTGCTGTTATCCCCTGATAGGCTATCACCCCCAACAGTATCCAAAACAGTATACTTGTTAGGCAGGGGGGCAGTCACAGGGGATTCCTGCACTGACTGCCTGTCCCTTCTATTGGTTATCCATCTATCTGCCTACAACTTGTGTTTCACCACATCACTAAAACGCTTTCTGCCACCTTCATGCTCCTAAGTGCATTCAACTGCTGCTCCATATGGTCTGTGAGGAGCTACCATTGGGTGCACTTCCTGCAGATGTAATTGTCCGAGATGCTGGACAGGTCACGGATCTCCCACATCCCACAAGTGAAGCACTTAACCCCACTGACCAACATTTCTATCACCAATTAAATTATGAAAATTAAAATTGCCTATTGTCACGAGTAGGTGTTACTGTGAAAATCCCCTAGTCACCACATTCCGGCACCTGTTCGGGGAGGCTGTTACGGGAAGCGAACCATGCTGCTGGCCTGCTTGGTCTGCTTTCAAAGCCAGCGATTTAGCCCTGTGCTAAACAGACCCTGTTTTATTTAAGTAAACTTATTGAATTATTACCTTCAGTTATCGCTGCAGATACCCGAGGGAGTTCTTTATATCACTTACCTTCCCAGGATGCTCTCTGGATCTCTCCCTGCAGATCAACAGTTACAAAGCAAGAAGAAACAAAACAAAATAAAAAGGGAAAAAGTACCTCCTCCCACATTGCACCGAATTACCAACTTTCAATCCCCATTCTGGCTGCCTCACTCAGGCTGCCTCACTCTGGCTGTCTCCCACTTCACGTGCGCAAAGCTCTCCTTTTCATACCCTCCCTGCTACCCGTGTTGTGGTTAAGGTGCTACAACGTTGCTGAACCATCTGAGATTTCTGTTTAAACTATAGATTTTAGGGAAAACTGGAACCCCCTATCATGATGGACCAAGCCAAGATATCCCTTGTAGATTCTGTGGTAGAACCGGTGATGATGATTTGATAGACTTGGCAAGCAGCCAATCGGGAAATGTACAATTTACAGCCTTTGCCTATTGGGGCCAGTGATTGCTGGGGCCAGACAGAAAGTTCCAGAAGGAAGGGGGATTAAGAATGTGTTTGCTTCTGTGAAGAGATCGAATCTCGAGGCAGCTTTAAATCTCTCCCTCTGCCTGTTGATTAGGGGAGCTTTTTACAATCTGCAGTTTCTAATTGGATACATGGTTCGAAGATCGCCGGCTACAAAGAGCTATGTCAGTAGCAAAGGACAATCTCATACCCTTTTTCAGTTTAAACCTTTACCCCCGCCCCCCCCCCCCCCCCCGCATTCCCGTCGTCTGTGTCTGTCTCGTGTGTGTCTGGGTGGGTTTTGCAATTAGGTAGATTGTTAAACCATTGTTCTGTTAATACTCCGTATGTTCATCTTTCCCTCTTGTTATTAATAAACAGTTTGCTAATGTTTTTATTTATAAATCTGGTGTTTGCATCTCATTGCCGCAGTCCAAGGCCAAAACCTCGATAAGTTAAGAAGAATTATTGGTTAATTCACTGATGTTGCGACCATGGGTCGAGGAGGCTGGAACTGACCGAGCCTCGTCCAGGGTGTCGTAACAAATAAGGCTCCGTTCCCGGGAAAAATCCCCA